>NW_016814816.1:835603-866906 GCF_001698545.2 Rhinopithecus bieti | reverse complement strand
AAAAAAAAAAAAAAAGTCATTTGCCTTTTCCAATATATCGGCAAAGGTTAGTTTTTAAAAGTCAGCCTGAAATTTCAACTACCTAAATACATTCTCAAATTTCTGTTTCTGAGTCTGTTTCTGATTAATTGCTCCATTTGGACAAAGGATAGTTTTAATAGGAATGTTCTTAAAAGTGCAAGATATTCCTGAGCTCAGTCCAGTCAACAAATTCTGCTTTTCCCTTCTGCAATGTAGCTGCCAGACTCCTGGTTGTCTAACTGTATTAATAATTCCTTAATTTAAATACAAAAACACATGCACAACCATCTTTATGAATTTACCCCCACGAGTTATAAAATGTTTCTCCATTAAAAAGCACATCTCAGCACATCCTGCTGTTCTTGGAGTTGGAATGCTTTCCTCTTCGCAGTCCTCCATCAGTCTCCTATGGACCATAGGACTAAAATTAGCTATTCATTACATGTAAAGGAGGGCTGGCTGGAGCAGAGCCCTGCAGAGAAAGCGTACTATTTTACATGTCAATTTCAGCACCAAAGCATCTGCTATCTTACTAATATGTATATTTAATGTCTCTGCATAATATACAGAATTATATGCTGTTCATTGCCTGTTTGTTCTGATATTACGTGCTCTTAAGTAGCATTATTCTGAATTATTCTTTTGAAGAACATGAGACTTTTTATTAGGTCTCTTCCCTGGTGTTGTCTGTAACAGAAGGCACACATGCACAGCACACAGAATACTAAAAATCATGATTCAGAGTCAGATAACTAAATACAAGTTTCTGACCTGCAATTACTAATACAATTTATATTCTAGATTCCTTACTCCTGAATATAGTTTTACATTAGGTTGTCATGAGGTGGGGAAAAAAAGCAGAAGAGGTGTTAAATTTTCAACAGCTGCTAGTAAATCTAGAATACTGGAATTGTTCTTTTACTGGGAAATCTGTACACTTATGTTAAATGTCGTATTTCGAACATGACTATCTTTCATCGACAATTCATTCCATATTAAAGATGTAATTTTTTTCTGTAAACTTTGACAATATTTGTTACTGAATGAGCTACTGAATGGGGGAAAGGGGTAGCTGAATAGGATGTATGAGGAAAGAAATAATAGGCTAAGCCAGCTTTAAGTTATATGGTCCTCACAGTATAAATTATAATTGCTTTTGTTCATGAACCTTCATACTCAGCAGGAAACTGAGAATGTTCAGTATCTAATTGCCACCCTGAATGACAATATTATACTAATCAAACCTAAGTGATACTAGACTAACAATAAAGAATTAAGAAAATTAAAAATGTCATATTGGCACAATAGTTTGAACTGCTTTACTATAGTTAGTAAGTTACTAACCATAGTTAGTATTGCTGTAATTAATGACATTCAGATAAATAAGATTATTCTGGCTTTATAAATCTACATTTGTTAGTGAACACTCATGTTTCTAAGAGTCAACTAACTAGTGGATTTTTTTTTTTTTTTTTTTTTTTTTTTTTTTTTGGAGAAAGGGTCTGGTTCTGTCAACCAGGCTAGAGTGCAGTGGCATGATCAGAGCCTACTGCAGCCTCAACCCCCTGGCTTAAGTGATCCTTCCACTTCAGCCTCTCAAGCAGCTGGGACCAAAGGCACACGCTACCATGCTCAGGTAATTTTTGTATTTTTTGTAGAGACTGGGTTTTGCCATGTTGCCCAGGTTGGTCTTAAAGTCCTGGGCTCAAGCAATCTGCCCACCTCAGCTTCTCAAAGTGCTAGGATTACAGGCATGAGCCACTGCACCTGGCCTGGATTTTGTTTTTTTACATAGTCTAATGCTAACTATTGGCTTGCTGATGTGATGTAGATCAGTAGCAATCTCAGGTGCCCACAGTAAATGACTGGCACTGTACTGGTGGCTTGTACTCACATGTCCAAAACATGAGGCCTAAAAATTCAGTAATAAACTTTTAAAAGGTTAATCTATTTTCCTCTCAGATGTAGAAGTTTAGGTTCCACTATTCCCAGAAAACAAACCCACAAGTACATGTTCATTGTCACCCACCCACTCTACCTTTTACAAGTTCCCAAGGAATCCTTGGTTGCTGAAGCAATCTTAGTGCCTCCACTTCCCTCTCCCTTATGTTGTAGAACCTTTTTGCTTGGTTTTAGTGTGACTTTACGACAGCTAATTGGGAATGTGTGCACCTTGAAGCAGATGCTCATACTCTCAGACTGAGGAGGTAGGAAGGGCAAGATGGAAGAATGGCTCTAAGTGGCTCTCACGTTTAATAGGTTAACAGGCAAAACACGTTAGATGATGGGCAGTGGAAATGAGTGCAGGCTGACATAATTAAAATCACCAAGAATATTTCAGGCTGAAAATCATTATAACCTGGAAAGGTAGACCAGTTACATTGTTTTCATATTGATGAATAGAACTAGGTCTATTTCTCAGGAGCAAGAACCACCTTGCTCCACTTTCTGACACTTTATCACAGCTGTAGTTTCACATTTGTCATATACTTAACATTGACCTTTCCACTAGAAGGTACATTTGTAAGGACCAGGGTCATCCATCTGTCCCAGCACATTGCTTAATACTTAGTAATAACTACTCAATAAGTATTTGTTGTAAAGACATGTGAGCATGAATGCTAGAAATAAATAATCTCATATAAATGCATGGAAGTAGCCAGAACCTATCATCAGACCAGAAAAGCTGGTAGTGAATAGGGCTTCCACAAATAAGTGAGTTCTCAGTCTAATATCAGGATCTGCAGGATATACAAGGTTTGTATGTTTAATGAACAGTGTGACACCTACCTAGCAAAGATCTTAAGAAATAAACTAAAAAACACACATCCAGGAGGAAAAACTAAGTTAAAGTGAAGGAAATATTTTCCAACACTTTCAATACGTAAAATTTAACACTAAGACTACTACTACTGTACTGTTCAGTTAAAGTACAGGCCAGCTGATGGCCAAGCTGCTACCATCATCTCATTGGGTGATAGAGTGACTACTTTTTTTTTTTTTAGATAGAGTCTTGCTCTTGTTGCCCAGGCTGAAGTGCAATGGCACAGTCTTGGCTCACTGTAATCTCTACTTCCCCGGTTCAAGCAATTCTCCTGCCTTAGCCTCCCGGGTAGCTGAGATTACAGGCATGCGCCACCATGCCTGGCTAATTTTGTATTTTTAGTAGAGACAGGGTTTCTCCATGTTGGTCAGGCTCGTCTCGAACTCCCGACCTCAGGTGATCTGCCCGCCTCAGCCTGGGATTACAGGCATGAGCCAAAGTGCTGAGATTACAGGCATGAGCCACTGTGCCCAGCCTAGTGACTAAAATTTTAAAATATAACCGATTGCTCATCTTAAATATCAATTCTTGACTATAGACCAGAAAATAATTTTTAACTGGTGATATCCCACCTTTAATCAGATTTCAAAACTTTTTTAAAATCTAAGTTCTCTGTCATCTAAAACTACCACCAAAAACAAACAACCTTATAAAATACAATAAATCAGCTCCTTAATCAACAATAATTTTAAAATGTAATCTGTAACAGTTGTTTAAAATATGCATAACTCAGTTTGGAATAGTTATCCTGATTTAAAGCAAAAGCACATCTGTTTATGAGAAAGTAAATATAGTCTGACAGCAATTTGGAACATCTATCAGAAGGAATCAACTGCAAGCTTAATAAGTATTATTTGTATTCCACATAATACTCTATTTGTTCTTTCTAGCCACTGCAGTAATAAAACACATTCAAACTCATTTAGTGTGTACTAAATCTAAAGTACCTAGGCAAAACACTAAAAATTCCATTTGGATGGTTCCCAGCCCATATAGACCAACTTTTTAAAGTATTACTACCATCTGGTTACTAGTCTGTGTTTACCAAAACAGTAGCTGTGCACACATTTCTTTAGCAGCTGTGGTCAAAAACTTTAAATCAATCCATTTGGCTAAATGAAAACTCTTCAAGGGAAAAACAAATATCATATTTTGAATATATACTTAAAATAAATTCCATTACTGACTTTAGCATTCCCCAAGGACAAAAACAGTAAGATTTTAAGTAGTACTTGAGACATCTTTATATTTTCAATCATTTATCAAATGACAGAAGGTCCATAGAAGTCAAGTGAATTGCCCAAGGCCAAACAACTAGCCAGTAGTTAGACTCTGTCCAGAACACAGGTACTATATCTTGTGGTTTCCAGTACAAGGGTCTTTTCACAAGGAGTTAAACAGTGTCAAGGGAATACAGCATTTAAATACAGGTTAAATGTATTTTAAGAGCATACTGTATTTTCATAAACTTTATTAGCTCATCATAAATAATAAAATGATCTGTATTTGTTTCATAACTGTGATAAAGAACTTAATCTTGTGAAATTTATGAGAATTTTAATTTTACAAACTTTTTTTTCACATCCTCCACTCAACCTCTCCCATAGAAAACTAAGTCTATTCACTTGCACACCATGTTACAGCAGTACCATTTGCAATTGCAAAAATATGGAACCAACCTAAATGCCCATCACCCAACAAGTGGATGAAGAAAATGTGGTATACAGACACCATGGAATACTACTCAACCATAAAAAGAAATGGAATAATGGCATTTGCAGCAACTTGGATGGAGCTTGACACCACTGTTCTAAGTGAAGTGACTCAGGAATGGAAAACCAAATATCGTATGTTCTCACAAGTGGGAGCTAAACTATGAGGATGCAAAGGCATAAGAATGATATAATGAACTTTGGGGACTCATGGGGGAAAGGTGAGAGGGGGGTGAGGGATAAAAGACTACACATTGGGTATAGTGTACACTGCTCAGGTGACAGATGCACCAAAATCTCAGAAATCACCACTGAAGAACTTCTCCATGTAACCAAAAACCACCTGTTCCCCAAAAACTATTGAAATAAAAAAAATTTTTTAAGTAACTGTAGTATTCAAAACATAGTTTTCCATAGTAAAATGTACATATATTTACATGAATATGGACACGGCCATGTATGCATGTTATGTGATTATGTAAATGATCATCAATTCTTCTCTTATTACTTATTTATATTTTTTGTTTTTTATATCAGAAAAAATAGATCTATATATTTCTATCAATATTGAAAATATGTCAAGTTTTCTTTATATTTACATAATTAAATGTACTTTAAAAAAAAACTAAGTCTAGGCTGGGCGCAGTGGCTCACGCCTATAATCCCAGCACTTTGGGAAGCCGAGGTGGGTAGATCACCTGAGGTCGGGCATTTGAGACCAGCCTGGCCAACATGGTGAAACCCCGTCTCTACTAAAAATACAAAAAATTAGCTGGGCATGGTGGCACAAGCTGTAATCTAGCTACTTGGGAGGCTGAGGCAAGAGAATCACTTGAACCCAGGAGGCGGAGGTTGCGGTGAGCCAAGATCACGCCATTGCACTCTAGCTTGGGCAACAAGAGCGAAACACTGTCACAAAAACAAAAAAACAAACAAAAACAACTAAGTCTATAAACCAACCTTATTTCTGTGGTCAAGAAGCTAAGCTATTATATACTGCAGATCCAAAGTTAATTTCTTTGCTCCTATACACATCAGACACACATACACATAATTAAATGCCACACTGCACGCTTTCTTGTAAATAGGAAGCTTCTTCTTAGACACTATCAAACTTTGAAATGATCCCTTTTCTCCCAAGAAACAAACCTAATCCCCAAATATAAATTAATACAGAAATTTTCTGTGTCTTGCTTAGAGAGGGAATGAAAGGTAGTAAGTCAAATGCACTCCATACAAATCTTTTGGATAGCACTAAAATTTCTGTAATAAAACTTAAGAAAACAAATTTTCAGACATAATGGAGGAACATTTTCCATTTAATTATGCATTTAAACAGCCATTAATCACTTGCCTTAGACAAAAAAAATACAGGTTTCTTCCTTCCTTTTTCAGTTCCTAAGAAGAAAATTTAACGACCCACCAAAACAAAAGCATGTGTTCTTCCCTTTTATATGGAGTACTAAACTTCCAGGGAAATAAATGAACACTAAATTAAATGAGAGTTAGAGTATGGAAGGGGTGAGTTATATAATATTTAAAGATGGACTGTTTTTTTGTTTTGTTGGCTTTCTGATTCCTGGTCATTTATTTTAGAACATGAGAACCCAATGAAAACCCAAACTAAAACCTTTATCTACTTTCTTACATCATATCCAAGAAAAGAACGATCACTGTCAGTAGACAGTATCTAGAACAAACTGGGGATAAGTTAACATCATAATCATTAAGACAAATGAATATTATTTCATAGGTGCCTCACAACAAACAGGCTTGAACAGTTGTTCATGGGGCAGGATAAGCAATATGATTCCCATTTGACATAAAGAAACTCATGGAGATTACATGGGGCACTGGGGCCCAAAGCTAGTAAGTAAGCCAGCTGTGAAGCTGTGATGAAAACCCAGATCGTTTGGTGTCCAGTCCAGTAGTCATTCCACAACACTGACTCAGTTCATTCACCAGTTTCAATTAATATGCAAGGATAACAAGATGAAGCTATGTAACAATGCCTCACTCTGCTCATCTACTGTTTTTGGTCTCCTTTCTCTCTTTCTTTTAACACTCTTATGTACTTTGTGGCTTGGCTTACAAGCTGAATCCTGTAGTTCATTTTGCACAGGTGGTCAGGATTCCATTTAACCGTTGTGTATACACAATTCTTTCTAAATTCAAACCTAGCACAGGCCGAAGTTTAATTTAATGTTTTAGAGAAGAGGGAAGCAAAATTGTTTTGAAATTCTCTGTGAAAAACAGCCTGTTGTATTAGAACAAACAGCAGCTTGTTCCTATCAGTCCTTTGTTTGACAAGTCTGGGCTGGCTAGAAAGGTCATTTATGCCTCAAAGCATCAAATTAACATTTGAAGACATGAATTTTAAAATGGCTATTTGCTTCTGTTCTGTGAATGGCTAATGTAGTTCAAAAAAACTGAAAGGAGAAAACCCACTACAGTTTTAGCCCAGTACCAAAACAGACCCAAAAATAATAATAACAAAGACAGGAAAAAGAAAACCCTAAACTTTCTTCAGGCAAACTAAGCATTGATTTTATACCCATGTCAACACAAGCTATGCCTTAATTAAGCCTCATTCTTTAATGAAGAATTAAGAGGGTAGGTGAAGTAGTCCAACTTTTAACCAATACAGGAAGAAAAAACAATTACAGTTTATTTACCATAAGATGAATTATTTTTTTTTTTTTGAGACGGAGTCTCGCACTGTCGCCAGGTTGCAGTGCAGTGGCGCCATCTCAGCACACTGCAACCTCTGCCTCCCAGGTTCAAGCGATTCTCCTGCCTCAGCCACCTGAGTAGCTGGGACTACAGGCACGTGCCACCAGGCCCGGCTAATTTTTTTTTTTGCATTTTAGTAGAGACGGGGTTTTACCATGTTGGCCAGGCTGGTCTCAATCTCCTGACCTCGTGATTCACCCGCCTCAGCCTCCCAAAGTGCTGGGATTACAGGCGTAAGCCACCATGCCCGATCCATAAGATGATTTTTTGGCAAATCATAAAAACCTTTAAATAAGGCTTTTCCCTCTCATACATATCCCTTCTGCCCCAACACCAGTAATGACTGTATAAACTCCCTATTTAATACTATATGGATTCAAACACAACAGATTTTTCTTTAAGTTCTTATTTTCCTAGCACAAGTCTATGATCTGATACATTTAAAATATAAGCCATCATGACTAACTGCAACTTTCAACTATATAAATATTAATTCAAGATCAGAAAATACTTTGGTTTCATTGGAATGATCAAGGTATCTGGAGTCTGAAATTCACTGTAGACAGCCTTTTAAAAGTCATTCATTTTCATAACAGCTATGTTTTACAGATGTATACTGGGAATACAATCATGCCTCACTATAAGAGGGGATTAGTACTAGGACTTCCTGAGTATACCAAAATCTTCACACACTCAAGTTCCTGCAGTCAGCCCTGAAGAAAACCTATATGCTGTATTTTCAATCTGCATTTGGTGGGGGGAAAAAGAATCTGCGTATACATGGGCTCACACAGTTCAAACTTGTGTTGAATGGGTTTGTGGTAAAGGTCAACTGTACCACAAGCAGCTTCTATAATATTATGTAAAATATAAGATCTAATATCACATTTAAGATTAATATAAGATTTAATATAAAAGGAAACCAAATCTGAGAATCTTACTAATTTCCCAAAATATTACAGAAAATTGAGAAATTTTCCTAAATATGAGGAAAATTATAAAATATTACTATCAACAATTCAAAACAAACTCCAAAATGGAAAATAATTTTGATATGATTAGCTTCACTAGAAATATTCTACGATGTCATGAAATTAGTTGATAAAATCATGTCTCGATGCTGCTGTTTCCTCAGGCCACTTCTCACCTCTCTTCTTCCTGCCTAACCCCTTGCAATATGGCTTCCATTCCAAAGATCCCGTGGTCAGGGTTCTCTCGGGATTAATTACTGATCTCATAAATGCAAAGCACAAAGGCCTCCTTTCAGGCCTCATTCTCCTTGACCTTTCTGCAGCATCTGACACTACACCATAAAACCCTTTGACTTCACTTCTACAACACTGCACTGGCATGATTTTCCACTGACCTCTCAGAACATCCCTTCCCAGTACCTTTCACTTACCATTCATGTATCTAAATGATTCTCAAGTTTGCATTCGCTTCATGCAGATCTGCCCCACTGCACAAATCCTGGAGATACCATTCACACAAAAGACAATGTGATCAGTACCCACTGGAGCTGAGCAATGGAGTGTCCCTGTCCTTGGATGGTCCTCAGGCCTTACCACAGGCTTCTTCCTCCTAGACAGTAGCCTTCATTCCCACACCTTGCACTACAATCCACACACACGTACACACATACACACATAGGACTGCCTCTCAAGTCTACATCTTCAACCCTATTTTCTTCTCATCACCACCCTTCCTGACCAAATGTTTGCTGGCTAACTCCATAAGGAAAATACATACTTACATTCACTCATATCTCACTCTTTAACACCTCACACCTGATATGTATGTAGCTGAATTTATCTTCTGCCAAAACCTGCACCACTTCCAGGCCATGCCAGACTCCTTCATTTCCTTCATCTTGGCCAAAGTAGATTTTGCCAAGGTCTTCCCCTAAATTTTCTCTTTATCTACTGCCTCTTCTTTGTTCTCTAAATCAGGCCTCACCTCTCACCTTAAACAGATAGGCTGTCTGCCCCCACCATCTTGTGGCTTGAATTAAGCACCCCACTACAATACAGGTAAATCTTAATACAAAAGCAAGATAAATGTTCCACTTGATTAAGGCAAGAAGCACACCTTCATTCTCTCTATAACAATCCCTACCCCTTGTAGGGGAGAGCAGTGCTTGATGCAAAGCAGGCACTCAATGAATGTGTCAGAATCTGAACCTCAAATGAGTAGCAACACTTGACTGTCACCCCCAATACACAGAGGTTTCGTTTTAAACTGAGGTTTCTCTGCCATTTACATAAAATGATAAAAATGTAATGGAAGAAATGGAAGTTTTCCCAAGAAATGTAAGTTTTTCTCTAAATCACTGAGAATTTGTTTTATAACAATGGTGGTTGGCCTGTAGTAAATAATTCACAGTGTTCCCTCTTCCCCTCCTTATGAATAAGAGTGACAGTGAGCCAAGGTGAGGGACACAGGCCACTGCTATCAAATAACACAAAGCTACCCAGAAATAAAACATGTAAATACTACTGAAAGCAGACCAGAAAGAAAGAAAAAATAAATAAAAACAACAGAAAACTAAAAGCTGAAACAATGTAAGTTTTTATAAATATGAAAATATCTAATGAAATGGGACCATGTTCTGTATACCTTCAAATATTTCTGGCATCCCTGTAATTTTTAAAAAATAAAATAGCCTAAGAGGCTGGGTACAGTGGCTGATGCCTGTAATTCCAACACTTTGGCAGGTCGAGGTGGGAGGATGGTTTGAGGCCAGAAGACTGAAACCAGCCTGAAAACACAGCAAGACCCTGTCTATACAAAACAAAAAAAAATTGTTTTAAGTTAGCTGATGTAGTGGTGTGCACCTGTACTCCCAGGTACTTGGGAGACTGATGCAGGGGGATCACCTGAGCCCGAGAGTTTGAGGCTGCAATAAGCTAAGACTGTATCACTGTGCTCCAGCGTGGGACCCCATCTCTAAAATAAAATAGCCTAAGAGAATCACCAAAATGGCTCTTAAAACTCAGGAAAATCACTAGAGCACTGACTTCAGTTAAAAGAACCAAACCAGGCCAAGTGATTTAGTTCACTGTAGTATTCATGTCTGTGTCTTCTTTTTGCGAAAAAAGATGTGACAGTCCTTAACTTTAAGTCAAAACAAATGTCTTTCTTGCCAGAAACTAAAAGATTAAGGAAGTTCTGTATAAATTAGAGCTCCCTTGTGTACTGCCCACTGTAGACATAAAATTCTCTGTGGTCCCCTCCACAGGTAATGTTGAGATCAAATAAGCACATACCTAACCTGTCCAAGAGCCATTATCAAAGTATGCAGAAATTAAGAAAGCCATCTCCAGTAGCTGGAAAAGGGATTCTCAATATGGAAGAGGTGGTATCTAAAATAAAATCCCATTTGTATGGACTCTGTCAGAAAAAAAATCATTTTAAATGTAAGAAGTTTGGCAATTTAAGATTTTTTAAATAGTTGTTTTATAAGCATTAAATAAACATATACACTAGAATTCAGCTGGTCTTTGACATCCATAGATTCAACCAACCATAGATTGAAAATATTTGAGGAATCCTGGCATGGTGGCTCACAATTGTAATGTCAGCACTTTGGGAGGCCAAAGCAGGAGGATCACGTAAGCCCCAGAGTTCGAGACCAGCCAGGGCAATGAAGTGTGTCCCTGTCTCTACGAAAAAAATTAAAAATTAATGAGGCACAGTGGCTTGTGCCTGTAGTCCCAGCTACTTGGGAGGCCGAGGTAGGAGGATCTGTGGATCCCAGAAGTTCAAGGTTGCAATGAGTTATGATCATGCCACTACACTCCAGCCCTGGTGACAGAGCGAGACCCTGTATAAAAAAAGGAGAAAAAAAAAAATCTGGGGGAGAAAAGTTCAATGAAGTTCCAAAAAGTAAAACTTGAATTTGCCATGCACTGAATACTACATTGAATTCATGTGAATGAAGTGATGTGTAGGCATTCTATTAGGTATTATAAGTAACCCAGAGATTATTTAAAGTGAATATGCATATGTTATATGCAAATATATATGCAATATATAAAACAGCCAAATGCCATTTTATATAAGGGACTTAAGCATCCGAGGATTTTGATATCCACAAGGTTTCTAGAACGAACCTCTCACAGATACAAAGGGATGACTGATGACTGTATATATAAACACCAAAAAACTTTAAAATATAGGCAATTTTAATTATTCTGCAAGCATTGTAGTAAAGATAATTCAGGCCTGAACCATCAATAGATGCCAAGGCTAGGGAGAAATTTTGATAAAGAGCAAGATATAGTCATGTTCTTAAAGTGTTTCCCCATAGATTGCTTATTAGTTCCAAGAGAAAAAAGAGTAACTAGTGAATTGGAAAGTGCTTTGACTGAGTGATGATCACAATGAACACTACCAATAAGGAGCAAATGGATTTTGTGTACCTCCAGATGTGATACCCTGAGAAGGACACATTACTTACACAGTATTCAGGCAGAGAATCCACAGCCTGAATTTAACCATGAGAAAAAAAAAATAAGAAGAAGAAAAACCCAAATAAGGAAAATTCTCAAATAAGAAATGTTCTATTAGAAAAAGGTGGGCATTCTATTCTTTAAAATGTCAGTTGTAATAAAAGATAAAGGAAGTCTGTAAAGTACTCCAGAGTAAAGGAGGATAAAGAGACACTGAGAACTAAATGCACAACCGGATCTAGAATGGATCCTGTTACTGTGAAGGAAAAAAAAAATCCCATGAAGAATATTATTGAATCAATTGACAAAACTGGAATATGAACAGATTAGTTAAAAGTTTTGTTTTGTTTTTTTTTTTGAGACGGAGTCTCGCTCTGTCGCCCAGGCTGGAGTGCAGTGGCCGGATCTCAGCTCACTGCAAGCTCCGCCTCCCAGGTTTACGCCATTCTCCTGCCTCAGCCTCCGGAGTAGCTGGGACTACAGGTGCCCGCCACCTCGCCCGGCTAGAGTTAAAAGTTTTTACCAATGTTAAATTTACTGAAGATGACAGCTGTGCTGTCTGTACCATAGTTTTGTAAGAAAATACTCTAAAATGGTTTGGAAAAAAAATATTGCTTGTGTATGTAAGTGTGTATGTATGTGTGAGTAGAGATAAAAAATATATCAAGTGATAAAGCAAATGGTGTAAAATGTTAACAATAAATTAATGGAAGTAACACATTTACAGTTATTCAGTTATTCTTTGAATTATTCTCACAACTTCTATACATTGAAATTATTACCATTTAAATATAGGTTTATATGCATGACACATCAGTATTCTGCCATTTAATTTGGTAAGCATAGTGTTTATATTTAAATAGTACTGTGAAAATAGTACTTCATCACAATATCACTTTACAACCTTGCAAATCATGCAATGGCCTAAACCGCCTCACGATGTCAGAGAAGGATTTAACTGTGTCAAACGTTTTAAAAGCAGTCTCCAGGTTTCCATAGCTGAGTGTAAAAGAGCAGATCCCACTTCTAGAAGGCATTTTGTTATTGTATAATTACAAAATAGGAGGAAAGAATAGCTATCCTGCTCACATCACTCCCCATTATTTAAGAAATCCAGTTATCTGCCCATTTCTTACTAAATGAACGTAACATTTGCAGTTCCTAGCTGAGCATATAAGACCCTTCACAATCAGGGGCAGCTTACCACTTCAGATGTATCTGCTGCCACCAGGCCCATATACACACACTCTCAACATTCCAGTCATTCTGATCCCTTTTATAAGCCCAGTGCTTTTGCACATTCTGTTCCCTCTGCCCAAAATGTCCTTTTCCAATGGCCTTCTCTTTCTGATGAATCCTCTTCTTCTCTTCCTTCCTGGTTAACCTTAAATGGCTCTTCCCCTCTGAAGCTTTTCCTGACTCCTCTGACAAAAGTTAATCTTACTCCTTATGCTCCTTATGCAATTTCCAAATAACTGTGTTCCCATTTCCAGGTTGTATGGGGATTTCTCTCTTTTTGTGAGTTTCTCCATAACTAGAACATGAGATCTCTCAGAGCATGAATTATAGTCTAGAATCACAGTGTCTTCTAAGCATGGTGCTTCATAAACACTGACTAGATGACTAAATAAACTTTTTTAACTGGCACAGGTTCAAAAACCAGCCAGCCCTCCAGCATTTATTTTATGCCAGATACTAGTGGAAATGCTTTACAAATGCCAATTTATTCCTCTTAACAATCCTAAAATGTAGATGTGCCACTGCTATATTTCATCAATTCTATGAATATGCACCTTTTTCTCCATCTTAACCTCTGAAACTGGGATGTAACTAATATTCAGTGGTATATCATAGTTACATGGACAATATTTTTTTCTTCCTTGGGGTACATAAAGCAATGACGCATTTTACAATCAATGGTCTTGGTTTTGATAAAATAGTTATTATTCCCAGATATTCCCTAATATTTACAAGTGAGGAAACTGAGGCACAAAAGACAGTTTAATTAACTTGCTGAAATTTACACGTAAGAGCCAAGATCAGGGCTGGGTGTAGTGGCTCACACCTGTAATCCCAGCACTTTGGGAGGACGAGGCAGGTGGATCAGGAGTTCGAGACTAGCCTGGCCAACAAAGTAAAACTCCGTCTCTACTAAGAATACAAAAATTAGACAGGCATGGTGGCATGCTCCTGTAATCCCATCTACCCAGGAGGCTGAGGTAGGAGAATCGCTGGAACCCAGGAAGCAGAGGTTGCAGTGAGCCGAGATCACACCACTGCACTCCCGCCTGGGTGACAGAGCAAGATTCTGACTCCAAAAAAAAAAAAAGAGCCAAGATCCAGTAGACTGGCTCAAAACTCACACTCTTAAACTACATATTATAATAGCTCCTCAACAAAAGTAATTCCATAGCATGAATGGGCTACTGGCACCAGAGCTGGAACAGCCCAAAAGTGAAGCTTGCTCTTTGAGGTTTGAAAGATCCTGGGAAACAGGTTGAGGTGAAGCCAAAAATTAGAAGCAGTGAACTGAAATGGACCTTGAAGTGCCTGGGGAAAAAGCCGAGATTATCTGTCAGCATCTGCTCTCCCTAGGCAAGGCCTGGGTCTGAGCCCCAGCTTCTTCTCTATTTCCCATCTCAGGAGACATTCTCTACATCTTTATTTTCTCCTTTATGTTTGCCCTTAAGTTTCCAATAAATGCAATTATAATTCTCTCAGAGCTAGTAATTACTCAAAACACAACCTAATCGAGCTCTGTACCTTATATCTAATCCCTGTAACATCATCTCTGGTAAATAGTTACCTAGCCTCACCTCAAACACTTAGGCAGTTCCTTTTATTTTTAGAAATATGGAAAAAGATACTCCTTATATTAAAGTCCATCTCCTAACTTCTGCTCCTATGTGTTCCCTCAAAGTCTGCCCGGCAAGTTTTCATTCCTCTTCCTCCTCACAGTCCTTGTCCCCTTCTTTGAGAACTGTACTTTTGAGACAGCAACTCAGAGACATCCTTGCTTCAAAAACTGGCCATCAGCAGAAGTGACTGAGGCACAAATTGCTGGCAGTAACACAGGCACAGGAATTTAAGGACACTGAGGAGGGGCTACTCATTTACGGGGGAAAGGCGGCAACTAAAGGTTCACTGAAGAGGTGGCTTTTGAGGGATAAAATGTCGTCAACCAGTGTCAAAATTCTTGCATGGGGAGTAGGGGAAGTGAATTTTAATGAAAAGGAAAAGCTGAACTTTCAAACATATGAAGAAGTCTTTTTGGCTTCCAACATTCTTGCTTTCATTTTATGATTCTGGGCAGAAGGCTCACTGGCTTGTACAATTTGTGCAGTGCTGAATGCATAGATAACCATTCTACTGACAGTGGAATGCAGAGTTGGAATAAACACAGTGAACTTACCATCTGGGTGGTGCCATCTGATTTGTAGCAATATCACTTGCTGAAGATTCTACATGTATTCTTCACTAAAAGTGGTTGCCTCAGTCACTTCCTTTCTGTTCACCTAAGATAAGAAACTAGCACAAATGCAACCTCTATAACTGCATCTTAATTATCAGTGACCAACAACAAGGATGCCCATTTTCACCACTTTTTTTTTGTTTTGTTTTGTTTTGAGATGAAGTTTTGCTCTTGTTGCCCAGGCTGAAATGCAATAGCACGATCTCAGCTCACTGCAACCTCCGCCTCCCAGGTTCAAGCAATTCTCCTGCCTCAGCCTCCCGAGTAGCTGGGATTACAAGCATCTGCCACCACGCCCTGCTAATTTTCTGTATTTTTAGTAGAAACGGGGTTTCACCATGTTGGCCAGGCTGATCTTGAACTCCTGACCTCAGGTGATCCACCTGCCTCAGCCTCCCAAGTGCTGGGATTATAGGCATGAGCCACTGTGCCTGGCCCTCACCACTAATATTCAACATAATACTGTAAGTTGTAGCTAGAGTAATCAGACAAGAAGGAGGGAAAAAAGGAAGGAAGGAAGGAAGGAAGGAAGGAAGGAAGGAAGGGCATCCTAAGTGGTAAGGAAGAAGTCAAATTATCCTTGTTTCCAAATGACCTTATATTTGGAAAAATCTGAAAACTCCATCAAAAAACGATTTGTTCTGATAAACAAATTTAATATAGTTGCAGGATACAAAATCAACATACAAAATCAGTAGCATTTTATATGCCAGCGAACAATCTGAAAAATCAAGGAAGTAATCCTATTTACAATAGCTACAAATAAAATACCTAGGAATTAACCAAAGAAGTGAAAGATCTCTAAAATGAAAAATATAAAACATTAATGTAAGAAATAGAAGAAGACACACACAAAAATGGAAATATATTCCATGTTCAGGGATTGGAAGAATCAATATTTTTAAAATGTCCACACTACCCAAAGTAATCTACAGACTTAATGCAATACAAATCAAGATGTCAATGATATTCTTCACGGAATAGAAAAAAAAAAAAAATCCTAAACTTTATATGGAAAAGACCCAGAATAGCCAAAGCTATCTAAGCAAAAAGAACAAAACTGGAGGAATCACGTTACCTGCCTTCAAATTATACTACAGAGCTATAGTAACCAAAACAGTACAGTGCCAGCATAAAAATAGACACTTAGTAAGTGGAATAGAACAGAGAACCCAGAGATGAATCCACATATCTACAGTGAATTCATTTTTGACAAAAGTGCCAAGAAAATACTTTGGGAAAATGACAGTCTCTTCAATAAATGGTGCTGGGAAAATTAGATATCCATATGCAAAAGAATGAAACTAGACCCCTGTCTCTCACCATATACAAAAATCAGATCAAAATGGATTAAACACTTAAATCGAAGACCTTCTAAAGGAAAACTTTGGGGAAACTCTCCAGGACATTGGGACAGGCAAAGATTTATTGAGTAATATCCCACAAGCACAGGGAACCAAAGCAAAAATGGGCAAATGGGATCACATCAATTTATTATTTAAAAGCTGCTGCACAGCAAAAGAAACAATCAACAGACTGAAGAGACAACTCACAGAATGGGAGAAAATATTTGCAAACTACCCATCTGACAAGGGATTAACAACCAGAATATACAAGGCTGTGCTCAAACAACCCTAGAGGGGTTGATTAAAAAATGGGCAACACTGATGACATACTGGCTAAAGAAAATGTGGTACATATACACCATGGAATACTATGCAGCCATAAAAAAAAAGTTCATGTCTTTTACAGGAACATGGATGGACTTACAGGCCACTATTCTTAGCAAATTAATGCAGGAACAGAAAACCAAATACAACATGTTCTCACTTGTAAGTGGGAGCTAAATGATGAGAACTCATGGACACAAAGAAGGGAACAACAAATAATGGGGCCTACTTGAGTGTGGGAGGAGAAAGAGGACCAGAAAAGATAACTATTGGGTACTGCGTTTAATACCTGGGTGATGAAATAATCTGTACAACAAACCCCCATGATGTGAGTTTACCTATGTAACTAATCTTCACATGTACCCCTGAACCTAGAAGTTTTTTAAAAAAATGTGATACATATGTACAATGGAATACCATTCAGCCATGAAAAAGAATGAGATCCTGTCATGTGCAACAACATGAAGGGAACTGGAAGTCATTATGTTAAGTGAAATAAGCCAGGCATAGAAGGACAAACTTTGCATGTTCTCACTTATTTGTGGGACCTAAAAATTGAAACAACTGAACTCATTGAGAGAGAGAGTAGAAAGATGATTGCCAGAGGCTAGGAAAAGTGGGGATGGTTAATGGGTACAAACAAAAATAGAATGAGGCCAGGTACGGTGGCTCTAGCTTGTAATCCCAGCACTTTGGGAGGCCAGCAGATCACTTTAGGCCAGGAATTCAAGACCAGCCTGGGCATCGTGGCAAAACCCCATCTCTAATAAAAAATAAATAAATTAGCTGAGCATGGTGCACCTGTAATCCCAGTCACTTGGGAGACTGAGGCATGAGCACTGCTTGAACCTGGGAGGCAGAGGTTGCAGTGATCCAAGATCCACCACTGCACTCCAGCCTGGGTGACAGAGCAAGACTCTATCTCAAAAAAAAAAAAAAAAAAAAAAGAATAGAATGAATAAGACCTAGTATTTGTTAGCACAGCAGGGTGACTATAGTCAAAATTAATTTAATTTTACATTTTAAAATAACTAAAAGAGTGTAACAGGATTGTCTGTAGCACAAAGGATAAATGCTTGAGGTGACTGATACGCCATTTACCCTGATGTGATTATTACATGTTCCATGCCTATATCAAAATATCCCATATAGTCCATAAAACATACTATGTACCCACAAAAATTAAAAATAAATCATCGTCATAATCAATTATCAAATTAAATTGTTGTAATGTGCACCTCCCTACACACTCTCCACCACCACTCCCCAGTAGCCTCTCTTCTACTGCTACTTAGTCAGCATATAACATGGATAATGCTTAACACCATGCCCCAAATTCACTGTGGTATCTAAAAAAAAAAATACTAGAAACTTCTGTATGGAGAACACTTTAAAACCTTATTATAAGTGATCTTTCTTCCTATCTGATGTTAAATGAGTCATCTACTGGTCTAGGAGCAAGTGAAATGTCTACAATATTGTTAAAACTTTCAGATCTATGGTAAAAAACTGGACATTAGTATCATTTTGTAGGTCTTTCATATGCTCCATAACTTAATCCTATTCTGCTATTAGACAATGTGTTGGTCTCTAAAGCATGTGTCAGGTTATTTTTACAGTCATTTTTTCATTCTTTATCAATTAATTCAATGTGAGGCCCTCCAGGCAAAGACGAAAGAATTTAAAGATTACTCTTACTCTTGCAAATTTAAATGTTTGGTGTTCCTATGATAACCATAAAAGTATCTGAATAGACTTTACAGTTTATAAAGTACTTTCTTATATATATGACACTCACAACAATCCTCTAAGATATGATTTTCGTGTTAGAGGTTAAAAAACTGAAGTTCAAAGATATCAAATGGTTTACCCAAGTCCATGTTTCTACTAAAGGGCAAAGTTGGATCTCAATCCAGACCTTCTGATTGCAATTTCTAAGATATTTCTATTGATGAAACCACAACTACTTCTAATACAATTGTACACCTAACTCCAGCCCAAATCAACCTATTGCATATCCCATTCTGTAACTAATACAACCAGAGGGCAAGGGCCACAAACTACTATTGTCCTGAAGGGCACATCCCTCAGGAGAAAAAAGTCTTTCAGGATAGGCTTGCATTGTGTGGACAAGGCATGATATTCTAGACCAGTGCTGTCTAATAGAATTTTCTACAATGATGGAAACGTTCTATACCTGAGCTGTACAATATATTAGCCACTAGCCACACGTAACTATTGAGCACTTGAAATGCATCACTGAGAAAATGAATGTTTAACGTTATTTAATTGTAATTAATGTAAATCTAAATAGCCACACGTGGCTAGTAGCTGCCTTACTGGGCAGCTCAGTTCTAGACCTTAAAGACTGGAAGCAGAGCTTAATATTAATATCCAAATGGTATAGCCTTGAGTACAAATGAAAATCAACTTAATAGTGAGCCCAGAGCACAGCACTGATTTACTCAGTGGTTCATGAGAACTGTAATGGATGTGATACTATCAACAGTAATATAACCAGTAAGATAATGGTAGAATTATCCTTCAATCTTTGTAAACCTCTCTGGTGAGCCAAATCCAAAGAGTGACTAAAGACACCAAGGCATGTTGATAGTATCAAATACAAAGTGCTAATAACTTTAATCTATAGGCCACAATGGCTTTCCTGAGAGAAAATCCATTACTATACATGGAAATCAACCCAACTAAGTTATAAACAGGAGGTGGGGCGTGGTGGCTCACGCCTGTAATCCCAACACTTTGGGAGGCCAAGGCAAGCGGATCACCTGAAGTCAGGAGTTCAAGACCAGCCTGGCAGACATGTCTCTGCTAAAACTACAAAAATTAGTCAGGCATGGTGATGCACACCTGTAGTCCCAGCTACTCGGGTGGCTGAGGCAGGAGAATCACTTGAACTTGGGAGGCGGAGGTTGCAGTGAGCCGAGATCACACCACTGTACTCTAGCCTGGGCGACAGGGCAAGACTCCATCTCAAAAAAACAATAATGAGTTATAAACAGGAACTGAGGGATGTGAAAAGCAAGGTGTCTTGTAAAGTAAACATTATTTCTCTAATAATAACACTTTCTCCCTACATTGAAAAATTTTAAAGAGCATGTTAAAGGCCATTCCCTTGTCTCTGTCCTTAAAAAGTACCACATTCGTATTTCTATCGCCCTCTATCACTCCCCTTGGAAACATTTGTTTCTGTGTCTTGACCCCTCACTCATCTAGACAGTCACTAGAAGGTTTCATTTAAATAAAAATCATAGAGTAGGCCGCGCGCAGTGGCTCACACCTGTAATCCCAGCACTTTGGGAGGTCAAGACGGGTGGATCACCTGAGGTCAGGAGTTCGAGACCAGTTAGGTCTCAAAAATTTCTACTAAAAATACAAAAAAGTAGCCGGGTGTGGTGGCAGGCACCTGTAATCCCAACTACTTCAGAGGCTGAGGCAGGAGAATCACTCGAACCCAGGAGGCAGAGGTTGCAGTGAGCCGAAATCACACCATTGCACTCCAGCCTGGGTGACAGAGCAAGATTTCGCCTCAAAAAATAAATAAATAAATAAAATCATAGACTAGTTCCGTATCAAATCCTTCTTTGTGTTAAAATTATTGAGCCTTTCAAAATCCCTGGATAGCTTTTATGACTGCTATGAACAAAGCAGTCATCATGCCCCATTCCTTCAGCATAATCCACATTCAAATTGCTGTATTTGGTGCTGATAAAAGGACTGGACTGCAAGTCAAAAGCCTGTAGTCCTGGTTTTGATTCTCCCACTAATAGATATTTAGACCTCTGCAAACCACTTAATTTCTCACTGCCTCAGTTATTCATTTGTATATTGATGAACTAATTAGATCATCTATAAAGTGCCTTCAAATTCTAAAACTCTACCATCCTGTGATATCCTCAATGGTTTTCACTTGGTTTCAAGGTCTTTCTTGAAGCTTTCCAATAAGAAAAACCACACAGTTTGCTTATGAAGCAAAACTGTGATATGTACAATGTGCTTTAAAAATTCATAAACAATCTACTCATTCTCCAAAATTCTGAGTATACCAGTTATTTAAATATAGAAAAAGACATGCATTCACTTATAGTATTTCAAAACAAAAGTCCTTAACTGTACAAATTTAAAAGTCTGTGCTTCAGTGGTAAGGATCCAATGGAGCACCAAGAAAAGCACATGCTAACATGGACCTCTTTGGATTAGCTTTTGCTTTGCATTTATGTTTCAGACTCTATTCACACAATCCAACCACAGTCTCTTAGGCAGCCTTTCTAGCTACTGTGTTCTACAATTCTGAAACTGTGTCCTCTAACAATACCTAAAAACAGTACTCATAGGAAAAGAAAAAACAGTATTTCTACCCATTTGAAAGCTTCTTTGGGAACCTGGATCTATTTATACTCAAAAAATCCACTTCGAAACTGAACTTGAATAATTTTAGTTGGCACACTTGAGTGATTTTCATTTAGTAATCTCCTAAACTTGCTTAATATATACTGAGGCAGGAACTTCTAACAGAGATAGGCAGTGAACTCCTTTGTGAAATCAAAGTCCTTTTCATTTCTGCAACTACAGTCCCAACCTAATTTCCATTAGTCTATAGGCAGATGCTAACAAAGGTATGCGCTTTTTTTTTCTTTTTTTTTTTTTGAGACGTTATTTTGCTCTTGTTGCCCAGGCTGGAGTGCAATGGCACGATCTCGGCTCACTGCAACCTCCACCTCCCAGGTTCAAGCAATTCTGCCTCAGCCTCCCGAGTAGGTGGGATTACAGGCATGTGCCACCACGCCTGGCTAATTTTTGTACTTTTAGTAGAGATGAGGTTTTACCATGTTGGTCAGGCTGGTCTCAAACTCCTGACCTCAGGTGATCCACCTGCCTCGGCCTCCCAAAGTGCTGGGATTACAGGTGTGAGTCACTGTGCCCGGCCTTATGCACTATTTTGTTGTCTTTCTGTTTATACTTCTCATTCATTCCCTGTCCACCTTCCTCAACTTCTGTTCTTTCCAACAGGCTTTGTGTTTTCCAGTCTTAGCAACTTATTTGTGTCCATACATGTTTTCAATTTCGTCTTGCAATCTAATGGTGGTTGCTGGCAAGGCAGCTAGCTGGGGCTAGTGCGCTGCGTGAGGCCAAAGGAAGGGGCAGAGCTAAACTAAATCACTCCAAGAGGGATGGACCTACAGGGATCAAACCTTTGATTCATCTCATTGGCATGAGGTCCTCAGCACCTGGCTGAAAAGCCTGCCTGCTGGTCACTCATAACTTCTGAGAGAATCAAGAAACAGGATTCTATCATACCCCCAGGAGGAGATCAGAGGTATATAATCTCTAACAGGTGATATCATCAGCTAGGAGGAAGATCAAAAGCAGCATATCAGAGGCTGTGGCTCCTGGAAATTACTGCTAGAGTGTCTAAAATTCTTATCAAAAATTTCAAGAAGTCTCATCGTTTCTGGGGGAAGAGGAGGAGACGAAGCTATGAGAAGTTTCACTAGTAGGGAAATCCCAAGGGTTATTAGAATTGACTCAGCTTGACAAGGCCTTGGTGAGTTATCAGCAGGTAGAACAACACTGTGAAAACCAGGCCTTTCTGCCTCCTTCCTCTCTATTCCTTCCAAGAATCTGGATTAATCCAGCAACAAAGGAATGCCATTCATTCTGCAAACTCACATGCAAAGAGAACACTTCCATATAACCCTTTTTGTATCCAGTGATTCCTAGACTCTGCATACTCCTCACCCAACACACATGTAAGAAGGTTAGATTTATATTATGATCCACACTTTTGGTTTTACAGTAACATCAGATTGCTGGTATTCCAAGTTCTGATAAGCTTATCTTGAATAACTTAAGCTCCCACTACCCTTCATTGGTGAAGGTTTCATGAAGGTCTTTTGCCCTTAATGTTCTCAGTTGCTTAAAACAAACCAGAAATCTTTTTTAAAGTTTTAAAAATCCAATTATTCCTTCTGAGGTAGAATGCAGCATATATGTTAACTAACTTGAGCTCTTCCAGCAGCAGATACTAAGAGGCGTGTAGTTGACTGGTTATGCTATTTTTTAACTTGTCCTTTGTGAACTGTAGAGAAATGGGGCTCAGAACCTTTATATGGCCAATCAGTCCCCATGTCATATCCATCCCAACACACAAACACATTCTTGCATAGGAATCAGTGAGGTTTTTTTGGTTTGTTTGTTTGTTTGTTTTGAGACAGAGTCTCACTCTGTCACCCAGGCTGGAGTGCAGTGGCACGATCTCAGCTCACTGTAACCTATGACTCCCTGGTTCAAGCAATTCTCCTGCCTCAGCCTCCTGAGTAGCTGGGACTACATGCACGCACCACCACACCCAGCTAATTTTTGTATTTTAGTAGAGACAGGGTTTCACTATGTTGGCCAGGATGGTCTCGATCTCCTGACGTCAGGCTCATCTCGGCCTCCCAAAGTGCTGGGATTACAGGCATGAGCCACTGTGCCCAGCCCAAGGGTTTTTATCCTGAATATTCCTATGTCATACATCAAAATGACACTCCCTTCTCGATACATGAAGCATCTCTAAATTACTTTCTAGGCTCTACTTCATACATTTCCGATCATAAACTAACAAGCAAAAGCCTACCTGAACTCCACCACATTCCCGAAAAGACTGCAGAAACAAAACTATTAGTTCTGGGTCGCAGCCACAGGGAACAGTGACGAGGAGCATCAGCTCTGGTGCCAGTCAAACCTGGGACTGGCATTTGCTAGCTGTGTCTCCTCAAACAAGTACTAACCTCCCTGCAATCCAGTTTCCTCATCTACAAAGAGAGGATTCAAATGCCATCTATTTCACAGCCGCCTTCTGACAATTTAGGGTTTAGATAAAATAACACAGAGAAAGGGATTAGATGGTGTAAGGCACACAGTGTTCAATGTTCTTTGTTGTAACTCACCTAAAATCTCTTAAGGAAAAATAACCTGAAAAGTAAGGAAAGAAATACTTAAAAATCAATTAATCAACAGCAGTATTGAATGCTGACCCCTTTGAAACATAAATAATCTTACTCAGTTTACCTCTCAACCATATTTAATGAGCACAGCAGAGTTCTCTCATGTTGACTGCCTTAGTTTGGGGATATGTTTGTTGGGCTTATAACTATTACAAAATATTTCCCCTTCCACAGAGGAGACAGAAGTCTCCTCCCATAACGTAATTCAGTCTGAGCTAAAATCCCATATTTTCAAATTTAAAAAACATAACGAATTTTATAGTTAGCACAGGAAAAATCTTTTTTTCTTTGCCCTAATTCTACAGGGCAAAGGAAAAAGGATTTCAGTCATGCTATTTACCTGACCTCTCTACTGCATAGCTCACAATCAGGTCCAAAACTAAACCCTTGATTTGTCACATCCCAAAACTGTTCTTTTCCCCACCATTCCCAGCTCCAATAAACAGTCATCACCCTGATCCTCAAAATAGAAACTTCAGAATCACCTTGGATTCTTTCTCCTTTTCTTCCCCTATCCCATCCAATGCCATCACTAAATCCTGCTGATATGTCCACTTCTCTCCATCACTGCCCCACCCTAGTCCAAGCTAATACTGAACTACCCTCTTCACTGAACACCTTGCTTCCACTCTTGCCCTCAACAACATAATCTCCAAATAGCAGCCTGAGGATGGCTTCCCACTACACTCAAGTCAATTCTTTTTAATGTACTAGAATTACCTCACAGGATGATCTTTGCCCTGTCCATTTCTCCTACCCCATCCCATATCACTCTCTCCACATATTCCCCTGCTCTACAACTCACACTGCGTTCCTTCCTTTCAGTTCTTTGAATACATCCAGTTGCCCCACCCCCATCCCACTCCTGCCCTCAGGAGCTTCCTTCACACACGCTTCAACATCTCTAATTTCCACTGTACTGCAAGTTTATTTCTGCTGAGCAATATGTACCCAGCAACTGACTTTAAGTCTGGCACATAGTAGGTATTCAAAAGGAATGAATGAATGAAGGAATGGGAACAGAAAATAAATGTTAATGACAAACACTTTCAATAATAAAATGGAAAACAATACAAAAAACCAGGATCAACGAGAGGAAATTCACAATAAACCATTTTAAATTAATATTCAAGATGGACACTCATAAGAAAACATAGATTCTTCAGCAGGGCTCTTAGGAACCAATACAGAGATTAACAGAAGAGTTTTGAAAACTGAACACAATGTGCCTCTTTTCTGGTTTTGACAATCTGTTTTCACAGATGAACTTGCTTTCTTCAATTCCATCTCAACGCAAGCCAAGAAGCAGCCCATAAAAGGAATATGCAAATAGTTAAAACACTAAACAGAACCTAAGATACAAATGTGCTGCCAGCTGCCCCAAATAACATAAACAATAAATGCCTCCACATCACTAATTCCTGATATGCAAGGAAATAGACAGGGAAGATTCTAAATTCAAGCCCTGAAACATACTAAAATCACACCACACCTGAGCTACTGGTCTTCAGGGGATCAAAACAAGGATGCTGCTTCCCTCCTGACCCCATTTCCCAGCAAACAAGATGCCAGATCAGAAGTATGGTAGTTGCAATTCTGACCAACCCAGAAGTTCTATTCCTGCATAAAAAGCAGTTCAACTTTCTCCAGTGAGGTTTTTCTCTTTTTATCATGAGATCTCAATTCCCTGTGATTCATTGGAAGCAATAAGGTATCACGTGATTTGTCCAAAATTTCAAACCATCTGATAGAAACTGTAGATTTCCTAGGGGTCAACTTATAAGACTAACATAACAAAGATCAATTTTTCATTTCTTGGGGGCTGAAATTAAATCAATTTACTGTGGTTACATTGGTTATTTGATCAGTATTTGCAGCTATAATGTCTTTGATTAATTTCCTAAAATCTCAATATACGAATGAAAATGAAAATGCATTCTATGGTCTGCATACTTATCTCCAACCCCAATTCATATGTTGAAATCCTCACCTCCAAGGTGATGTGCCACCTTTAGGAGGTTAATTAGGTCACAGATGTAAAGCCCTCATGAATGGGATTAGTGTACTTAAAAGAGCCCAAGAGAGATCTTTCATCCTTTCCTTCTACCACATGAAGACACAGCAAGAAGGTGCCATCCAGGAACCAGGTAAGGGGGCCTCATCAGACACCCAATCTGATGGCACCTTGATCCTGGACTTCTTAGCCTCCAGAACTGGGCAAATAAATTTCCGTGGTTTATAAGCCACCAGTGAAAGGTATTTTTGTTATAGCAGCCTGAGTGGATTAACACATTGAAGACAATATCTTTCAAAACATGTGTTAACTAGACAAAAGTAATTTTAAAGTGTTCTCATTAAACACAAGGTTGAAATTTCCTGAAACATTTTAGAGTATTCAGGAAGCAAAACTACACTCTAGCTTTGTGCAAAAGCTTCCAATTAGAGGGTTGTTTCTTCACTAATATCAAGACTGCAGGGCAGCAATTTTTACTGTATTCCCATCCTTTATAACTCAAAATGTGTTCACCTTCGTTGTCATTAAATAAAGTTTAAAAAACAATTAAGTCATACTTAAGTCCAAATACAGACTCATCCAACAAGACACAAACATTCACTCCATATTTTGAGAGGACTATATTTTAGAAGAACTGATAACTAATTTAGCAAAAACAAAGAAAGGAAACCTTGTTCTAAACACACACTCAAGGCACTCAAGGCTCCACTCCTAGAGCACAGGACCTCCCAGGGACTTTTTTTTGTAACAATGCTGAAGTGCTTCAGACAAGCAGAGAGATGGAGAAACCAGTCAGCATCCACACCAGGTTGTCATTTCTTCTGCTGCCCTTTCCAAGCATGCCAAACCATAGTGTATTATTAACCAGAATATTCTTATGTCTTGATAAAAGCATTTTTTGCCTTCAGTCCTATTACAGGAGAACTAATAAAAAGCATTTTCCCCTGGAGAAACTAAGACACGATGAGATTAAAAGTGGACAAAGTCGTATAACTGGTGACTAAGCAAACTAAGCATAATTCATACCTCATTCTTAATTCTATGTTCAATCTACCAAATATTCCATGTTTGCTATTCTATGTGTTAAATGAAATGACCTTAATATTTGAGTTCAATGTAACAGTAGTTTACAACTCTATACTCTTAAAATTATTCTGCATGAAGTGTACTATCAACAAAAAGGTGTCTAAGTGAAAAACACACAAGTCTTTAAAATCTAGTCAGACGGTTTAAAAAGGAAATACATTGCCAGGCGCCGTGGCTCACGCCTGTAATCCCAACACTTTTGGAGGACAAGGTGGGCAGATCACGAGGTCAGGAGATCGAGACCATCCTGGCCAACACGGTGAAACCCCATCTCTACTAAAAATACAAAAATTAGCCAGGCGTGGTGGCACGTGCCTGTAATCCCAGCTAGTTGGGAGGTTGAGGCAGGAGAATTGCCTGAACCAGGGAGTCGGAGGTTGCAGTGAGCTGAGATCGCGCCACTGCACTCCAGCCTGGCAACAGTGAGACTCCGTCTGAAAAAAAAAAAGGAAATACATCAATTATTACGATACTATTCACAATCTCAGAACACTTAAATTCCGTGCAATTGTCAATGTAGGGCTGAGCACTAGAGTTCCTGGGTAATTTAGGGCTATACATATTGCCTTTTGCCAAGGGTGGTCCTGTCACCTTAGCTGCGCTTCTATACGTAGGTGAAATCACAGTGATTGTGCCTAAGGAGACCATGAAGATCATACGGAAGCTTCTCAACATGAAGGACAAATAAGCCCAAGGTTTCCTCTCATGAAAGGCTAAAACTTCCTTTATCAAAACTCACAACACTAACACTTTTACAAATCTGGGGTCCCTGAAAGAGTTACTCAAATCAATTAAATTAACTATCATATAACTTCAGTAGCTACTCAAAATAGTCTTCCTTTACAGGCCCTGATCAAGTAACAAAGTTTTCCATGGAGCTTAATGGTTCCTTTTAGATCCTTGTCCATGAACTGGTATTGCACCCCATGCTTACCACCCACAGCTCTCACCACCCCACATTTCCCCCTCCACAAAAAGCTAATAAATTTGCATTCCTGACTCTGAGTTGTATAACTAAGAACCCAAAGACTAACAAAACTCTTACATATGACTAAGCAAAATGATCTAATCAATAAAGTCAAGAAATACAAATGTTTTTAAAAGTAAAATTAACCATCATGAAAACAGGATATCGTGAAGAAGGGGGAACTACAGCTCTAAACACCATCCTTGCAAGTTGCTACCAAGAACCCACATTTTTCTTTAAAGGCTGAAAATCAGCAGTAATAACCCAAAACTATCATGCGCAAAGGTGGTCTTAATAGGTCTTAATAATTAATCTTGGCAGTTTTCCACATATTTATTCTCCTTCTTTGATCTTTTGTTTTACAAAATCGCGCTTGAAAACTTTTACAATTTCTTTCTGGAACCAATTCTGAAATGAAAATGGACTGTAGGTAAAAAAATTTGAGAACCTCCTTAAACAGCAAAAATCACTTCCCTAGCCCCTCCACTGGTTAGAATCACCAAAGTTTTACAGTGACCCCTCCCTCTCAGAAATAAAACAAAACAAAATGGCCCTTGAAGTTGGACAATTTGGTGTATGTTACATTTAATTTTGTGCTTATACTTAATACCTAAAGTGAAGCAATACAGAGCCCTGGATTTCAAAAACGGAAAAAAGAAAAAAACATTTCCCCGCATTACAAAGAAAATCTATAATCATAATTTATGAGTCATCAACGAAACGCAAATCGTGTGCCACCCCGCCTCTGCCCGGTCAGTCACACACACGCCGCCCCGCCCCCGCGCCGTCAGTCACACGCAGGCCTCGCCCCATCCTGACTCCCAACCCCGCCCCTCGCGCTGTCAGTCTCTTACTCTGGCCCGCGGCTGAACCGGCGGCGCTGACGTCAGCTGGCGACCGCGGCCGCATTCCTAAACAGTTCAGACAAACCCACTGGTGGGAAGCTTCGAAAGCCCTCAGCTGTAGTGAGGAAAGCAAAGGCTTGGCTGGCAGCCAGACTCCTGAGCTCAGCATTTTGTAATGCACTTCCTTTTTATTTAACAGCTTGCATAATGCCCTTAACCCTTCCTTTACCTGCATCACACCTTTAACCCCTTCTTTTCCTGGTCGAACTTCAAAGCAAACTTCAGAACTCGGTCTCCAATAAGGTTTTAATATATTCCTCACCAATTTACAACTGACTGATTTTTAATACTGCTGAAGAGGCAATTTAATTAAACACACATGCTCCCCCTAAACTGCTCACTGTTTCCCCCTTAAAGCAATGTTAATTTTCAAGCAAAGAAATTAAAACAACGTATTTTAAAGCTTTTTTAGACCCCTCCTTCATAATTTATCTTCTTGAAATTATTTTCAAGAGACAACAGCTTCAACTGGTCCAAAACAAAAGGGTACACAGTGACAAAATCTCCCTCCAAACTTGTCCCTCAGTTGCCCTGTTCTCATCCCATGATAAGCTGTTACTTCTCTTGTATTCACCCAGAAGTATTTTAGTGATACATAAGGAAATACACATATATTCTATTTTCTCCTTTTGTAAATGGTAAACTCTATATACATGCTGTTCTCTACTTTGCTTCCTTATTCATTTTTAGAATTGCATGGAATTCCGCAATTTAGCAGTCCTCTATATATGAGCATTTTAGGTAATTTCCCATCTTTTTGCTATTACAAATAATGCTGGTGTGAAAATCTTGTATGACTGTCTCTCTAGAATAAATTCCTAGATGGGAAATTGTTACATCAAAACAAACACATGCATTTGTAATTCTGAGAAGTACCAGCAAACTACCCTCCACTGAGACTGTACCTTTTACCCTCCCATCAGCAGTGCAGGAGGATGCCTATTTCCCTCATGCAAATCAGGCTGTCCCAGAATTCAGATAAGAGGCTCTCTCTCAAGCTTATTTTTAGAAAACAGATCTGTGAAAAATTGTATCTTAGTGTAGTCTTAATTTACATTTCTCATATTGTGAATGAAGTTGAGCATCTTTTTATATATTTTAGGAGCCATTTGTATTTCTCTGTGAACTGTTAAATCATCACTTTTGCCCATTTTTCTATTTGTTCATCATTTTCTTACTGCTTTGTAGGAGCTTGTTTTTAGAAAAGCAGCATTTTGTGTATGATGACACTTTGAAAGGTCTTTTTAAAATATTTTAAGAAAATTAGCTCTTTGTGACATGATTTGTGAAAATTTTCTCCAGTTTGGTAAATTCATCTGTTTCATGGTTTCTGCCACAAAGAAATGTAGGGATTTTTATATAGCTGAATTGTTACCAATCTATTCTTTCATGGCTCTTGGTTACTGTTATTAGACTGTTACTCCCCATGCAGTTTGTAGAATAATTTTCCAGTGATTTCTTCAAATATCTGTATATTTTCAGTTTTACCTTTCAATATTTAGAGTCTGTACTTTTTTTCCTAGATATATATCCACTAGTTCCAACACTAATTGAATAACCTATCTTTTCTCACTAATTTGAAATGCTACCTTTATCATATTCAATAATTTCTCTTATGTAAAAGTGGAGCTCAGAGGAATTTTATGCTTCACTTATATCAGTGATAATTTTAAAATCTGGTATAAAGTAAGATGTTTTCCATGGACAACACGATCCCATTTCAATAAATAAATTTCAGACTTGTGGAACTGTGTTTGTTATTTTTAAATGAAACTAAATCCTTTTTAAGATTTCTGAGAGCCCGGGCACAGTGGCTCACACCTGTAATCCCAGCACTTTGGGAGGCTGAGGTGGGTGGATCACCTGAGGTCAGGAGTTCGAGACCAGCCTGGCCAACATGGCAAAAGCCGTCTCTACTAAAAATACAAAAATTAGGCAGGCATGGTGGCGGGCGCCTGTAATCCCAGCTACTCAGGAGGCTGAGGCAGGAGAATTGCTTGAACTTGGGAGGCGGAGGCTGCAGTGAGCGGAGATCACGTCACTGCACATAAATAAATAAATAAATAAATGATTTCTGAGATAAATAATAGTATCATATGCCACCTTTAAAGATTTAGGCTTTTTGAAAACAAATATCCACTCAAAATATTACTTCTGGGGCTGGGCGCAGTGGCTCACGCCTGTAATTCCAGCACTTTGGGAGGCCAAGGCGGATGGATCATGAGGTCAGGAGATCAAGACCATCCTCCTGGCTAACACACAATGAAACCCCGTCTCTACTAAAAATACAAAAAATCAGCCGGGTGTGGCGGTGGGCACCTCTAGTCCCAGCTACTCAGAAGGTTGAGGCAGGAGAATGGCGTGAATCCGGGAGGCAGAGATTGCAGTGAGCCGAGATCATGCCACTGCACTCCAGCCTGGGTGACAGTGAAACTGTCTCA
>NW_016814816.1:798396-833647 GCF_001698545.2 Rhinopithecus bieti | reverse complement strand
ACTTCTGACCAATTATGACAGATTTTTAGTCTTCATAGACTTCATATAATTACCAGAAAGATGTAAAATGTTGAAAACATTATTAAAGCAAAATTTTGATATAGACTGTAGACAACTTTGCCTTTTAATATATTCTTTAAGGAAAAATGAGTGAGGAATGAAGATGATCTAGTCCTTTCAACTAATTTTTACCTTTCTTTCAATATCTGTTAGGAATTACTACACCAGGTCCCTATAAAATTTCTAGACTTTGGCTGGGTGCTGGCGGCTCATGCCTGTAATCCCAGCACTTTGGGAGGCCAAGGCGGGCAGATCACGAGGTCAAGAGATCGAGACTATCCTGGCCAACATTGTGAAACCCCGTCTCTATTTAAAAATACAAAAATTAGCTTGGCATGGTGGCGTGCACCTGTAGTCCCAGCTACTCAGGAGGCTGAGGCAGGAGAATCGCTTGAACCCAGGAGGCAGAGGTTCAGTAAGCTGAGATTGTGCCACTGCACACCAGCCTGGGCGATAGTAAGAGACTCTGTCTCAAAAAAAAAAAAAAAAAAAAAAAAAAAAAAAAAAAAAAAAAAAATTCTGGGCTTTACATTTATGTAAACCATCATACTGATAAACAAGTAATATACTATTAATATATTAAGTATACAAATGTTTTCAGCTTTAGTAGATGTTAAAAGACAGTGATATGCAATAATGATCAGTTGCTGAAAAGAGCAGAACCAGTTTTGAATGGCACCTCATAAGGTTAGGCAGGTGGTTCCCTAAAGAGATAGCAAAATGACATAGACCTGCAGACATAAAGTTTAAAGTATCTGTGTGTTAATGGGGGAGGCCAAGACTGGAAGGAAGAGAAATTCTGCCAAAGCACGGAGAAGCCTCCAACCCTGAGATGCAGAAGACCCTAATACAGCTCAGGCTGTGTACTGAATGACAAGGTTATCATTTATTTCACAGTAGTCCCAAGCCCCAGACCTCACAGGACCACAGACTATGTACATAAAGAAAAAGTCTTCAAAGGTATTTTCTTTGTGTGATACATATACCTGCACATACATATTTTTAAGGTTCTGAAATAGAATTCAAATAAAAGACTTTAATCTTTCAAATAATATGTGGTGCTACAATTATTTTTATGGAGTTACTCTTTTAAACTCTGAGCCCCTTTCCATATAGAAACTATGACACTGAGAATAAAGTCCAAACAGAAATGACTTTCAAACTCTTGACACTCTGTCCCTAATCTACTCTTCTACTCTTGTGTTTTACAGAGCCTACACTTTGGCCTCATGGAAGCAAAGCCTGCTGTTTTTCAAACATGCCTGTTGTCTTTGCTCAAGTTTTCCTGTATCTGGACTATCCTCCCAAGAACAGAAAATACCAATCTCTAACACAGATCTTCTCTCATCTTTTAAAGGCTCAGCTCAAATGCCACCTCCATAATTTCTTCCTCCTCTGAGGAGTTAGCCCCTCATAAAGTCTATTAGCCTCTCCATGATGATAATGGTAGTTGTGGTGAAGAATGTAAAAGAGAAATGCCATCAAAATATATTTAAATTCTCACTAATACAAAGATGAAAGAAACTATACTCCACTAGACAGCCCACTACAAAGAAGAAAATGTAGATCCTATTTATTTTAAAAACCTAGTTAAGACATCCCACTTATGTGAACAAAGTATACATTTTGTATTAATCCCATCTTTGGGGGTTGGAGGTTACCAGTATACCCACGGTATGTTCAAACACAGCTTTCCATCAACAAATTAAAAGGAATATAAAAGAAGACAAAATACACCTTAAATACAGCTATTATAGCAACTAACCCCCACAACAGGATAATTACAGTTAAGTTCAACTGGTCTCTCACTCTTAGAAGCTCTGGCTTTTGGTTCAGGAACCCTTGGTATTTATGGCCCTATTTGTCATACTGTAAGCCCAATCATTTCTGCTACTGGTATTGACTCCTATAACTTAGGACCCTGACTTCCAAAGGTTAGAGTGGGAAACATATCCTACAGCTCTCCAATCTAACTGGGCATCAAAATTACCTGCATAACTCAAGATTCTCAGGACTCAAGCCCCAGACTTCCTTAAGTATAATAGCTAAACATGGGGCCTAAGAATTCTATTTTATAAATACAACCAAAAACCAAAAGACAGATAAACAACCCTCCCTCCCTAGGTGATTGGGATGTTTGGAAAATGAGAAGATGGGGCAGAGCCATGAAAGGAACAAGGAGGCTAAAGGAGGCGGTGAAATCCTTCTCCTCTCTTGGACTTACCTTCTCTCTCCTACTTCTCTCCCAGCAAACAAAGAGGCAGCTACTGGCAGAAAATAACAGCAAGAGCAAAAGCTATAGCAACAGTGGCTACAGAACTTTTCTCTTTAAAGTTCATCTTCCCTCATCTACCATAAGGTCCACTGCCTACCAACAAATCCTAACCAAAGACAGCAAAACAGGGATGGGAGTTTGCCTTGAGAGGTGGTAGCCAAGGCTTAGAAGAACTGGAGACAATGTGAACTTCAAGAGGGCGATGGCAGCCCTTTGAAATTTTTCACCTGCCTCAATTTATGCCATTCTTTCCCCTAAAGATCAGAAAGTAAATGAAATTTAACCTCTGGGAACAAGGGGAAAAAATGCAATCATTTTAAGAATGCAACTGGTAAGTGAGGAAACAGGAAGGAAAGCTTTCCTGTGGTATAAAAAATACTTTTTAAAATTCCTGGCAATACAGTGAAACCCCATCTCTACTAAAATACAAAAAATTAGCCGGCGTCGGGTGGGTGGGGCACCCGTAGTCCCAGCTACGGCAGGAGGTTGGAGTTTTTTTTTTTTTTTTTTTTTTTTTTTTTTTTTTTTTTTTTTTTTTTTTTTTTTTTTTTGGGCGGGCGGCAGGAGAATGGCGTGAAACCCGGGAGGCGGAGCTTGCAGTGAGCCAAGATAGCGGCCACTGCACTCCAGGCCTGGGCCGGCAGAGCGAAACTTCCGCCTCAAAAAAAAAAAAAAAAAAAAAAAAAAAAAAAAAAAAAAAAAAAAAAAATCTTTTTCTTAAATCTCCCAGGATGGCTACTGAAGAGACCTCAAGAAATCACCTAATTCATCTCTGGCCAGACAAGACTACAGTTAAACTATCCAAGGAAGGCTACTCAAAAATATACTTCAGGGACTGAATTCCCACATAATTTAATTTCCTCACTGTCAAAAACATCACTTAATTATCAAGCAGCTCCCGAGATTGAAAACTAAGAGCTGTGCATTAAAAACTGCTTCCTCTTATGACAAAAATCTACACTGGCCAGAAAAAGTTTTCAACTCACACGCAAAGAGTCTAAGCATAAATTATTTTGTACGATTCCAGAATCTTGTTTACAGACGTGTATTCCCTTCTGATTTTATTCAAAAGATTCTCTTTTCTTTTCCAAGTGTGCTTTCTAAATCTGAAGACAAAGTGTTCCTTTTCCCAGGCTCCTTCTTCCCTGGCCTCCATGTGATGAGGCACCCATGCGAGAAATAAAGGAGCTATAGGGCTCACAGTGGTCTTAGCTGTTAGTCTGTGAAAGGCTGAAGTTGCTAGCTGCATATGGATTAGAATTTTCCTGTTTACAATGGTTCCCTGCTCTATAGTAAGAGAAACAGGACTGACCACAGGTCACATGGTTTAGAAATCTTAGGCCATTTTTTACATTTTAATTTTTCTAAATAACATGGCTTTAAGAGCCCAAGAGAGTTCTAAACCCTAAAAACTCTATACTTTCGGTAAGCAAGAACTGGACCCCAGGGAATAATTACTCAATTTTAAATGGCTGCCTCAATTGGAGGATTTTTAAAATAAATCCTGCTGATGGTTTCAAGATAGTCTTAAAGGACTAGAGTTACCTCAAGTAAGCTATCAAAGACATGCGTCCTCAATTAAGTCTGAAATCTTTGTTTCTTCTAAATCAGATGTGTAAACTTGGCAAGTGACATCCATTTGTGAATAGCACATTACTCCTGGTGCAATGCACAATTACTCTCTTAATTTTACCATGAGATCCAGAGTTAGATATATGCATTTACCCCCATATTACCTAAGTGCAAAACATAAGAGCAGAGATTTTTGTTCGATTTGTTCATGTGTGCAAATCATTAGCAATTAGTGAATGCTACACAATTAAATTATATACAAAAATGAGTTAATTTCTCTCATTCATTTAGATACAAGGTTCAACTATAAATACAGTGAAATATAAATAAGACATTATGCCCAACAATGCAAATTCTAAATATTCCCATAGGGACAAAGTAATAATTATTGTGGGAATGACAACTTTAAATTTCCTAAGTTGTTATTGGATACAACTGGATACTTAACCTTTAAGGTGCAAAACCTTATATTGGAGTTCCAGTTTCCACATTTAGCCCTAAAGCACTGGAATCTAGAAACCATACAGTATCTTATTCTCTGAAGAAAATTAGTCATTAAAAACACCTTCATTTTGTTAGTTTCTGGACATAGTACTTCCTGTTTTTCTTCCTGGAGGGAAAAAAAAACTAGAATCTCTGGAATCCATGCTACAAAAGTTTTAACTTAAGTCTATACTTCAAGCAATTAAGGTTTCATATAAATCAGAAGACAATCTAGTTAAAATAGAATTCCAACTATAATGAGTGACATAACGGCAAAATTCCATTGTAGTTTTAAAAGATCTATTGTAACTAAAAGCCACATTAGAACTTCAAGCATTTATGGATATATCTTCAAATTCATTCTCTCCATTGAATCATTCCTTCCCCTAAATGTACTTAAAATTTTTATAGTCATCTTTTCTAAGGTTCTTTAATTCTACGGAGTGTGTGCTCTATTTGTTGCTTGATACTTTACACTAAAGGGCATCCATCTCAAACACAGAAATATCTACTAACTGTTACCACAAACTCAGGATGTACATGTTCCATTAACGACATTTTAAAGGTGACAAGATAAGAAATCATTCCTTGAATTTTGTCCCATATTTAGGACTTGCAGAATATTTTCTTTTTCAGTCTCTCCTTTTACCCCTGGAGCTAGGGCGAAAAAAAAGAGAACAAGTATCAGTGTGGATGCTGCTAACATAAGCACACAAATATGCAAGTACTTGGCGGGAGGAAGAAAAGGGGAAGGACAAAAGAAATGACAGCAGGGAGAGGAGACTGGTCTTGCTGATTCATAAAATGCTTGGCTTAATGGGACATTTGGGCAGTGATATTATTTTGAAAACATTTATGCTAAAGTTTCTTTTGTAGTACATCAAATTAAGAAAAGGACATATAGTTTGATGCAACTAAGTATATTACAAAGATCAAGTTACAAAACACAACAATGCAGATATGGCCTACCCTATAAACTATCTCCATGTCAAACCCTGACACCTCTCTTTAGACAGATAATTTATGTAGTATTTCTGATGCACCATTATCCCATTACATTCTTATACAGTATGCTTGCTATTTGTCAGGCAAATGCCATTCAAATTTTTTTAACCTATTTCATATACCTCAGAATACATGAGATATTTTATGAAACCTCATAATAAAGGGTAACTATATACCCTTTATTTTCTAAAATGTAATTTTTCAACATACAACATCCATCAGGATATCTGGAGTAACACTTCAGTATGTTTCTCTTTATTAATTGCTTTTTAAACTTTCTCCAACAGAATATTTTAAAATGTCTAAAGTTATAGTCTTTTGAAAAACCTTGGCATGTATTTGTAGCGGTACCTCTGGAAAAAAGACTGGAAACCTTCTTAATTTAAGAAATTTCTTCCTTCTGTTACTCCACCACCATGACCACCCCAACCCCCATTTAGCACTCAGGACTAGGCACTCCAGGTCAGGAAATCATGGGGAGATTGTGAATGTAAAAAAAAAAAAAAGAAAGAAAGAAAAGAAAAGATGGGTGGGGTTGGTGGCAGTATTAATAACGACCACTAAAGCAAAAACTAACTAGAACATAATAATCGTCGGGGGGGAAATAGCTAACACCACTAAATCCAAATGTGTATAAACACAAAAACAAATACAGAATTTTCAAAATAGAAGACGATAAATTAATGAGAAAACAAACTGAGTTCAAGACTTCAGAGCAAGACAAATTACATCTAAATTACATCTAACCAAGAATAACAACACATTGTTGTAATAGGAGCCTGGAAACACTGTCAGGGTTCCCCACCAGTCAAATACAGACAGTAGAAAGACCCCAGCAGTTTACCACAAGAGCCTCTACTTGACTTTGCCCTGGTCAACGTTTTCATCAATCACTTGAGATGGACTCAAATGTATGATCAGTGAAGATAATAAGGAGACAACAGCCTGACAGGATCACTAATTCACAGAGCAGATGAAAGGTTCAGAACAATTCAGCAGGCAGAACAAGGAGCAGATATAAAATAACTCACAAAAGGAAGAAAAAATATAAAGTACTGCCAAGGGCCAAAGAAATAAGCTGCCCATCTATAACATGAGGCCTTGCTTATGAGCAATCAATCCATGTGAAATAAAACATCAAGGATGTCACAGACAGACGCTGTCTATAAAAGACACCAATAACAACAAAAAATCAACTTGGGCTGTACTCATGAAATTACAGTTTTTAAACCTTCTTAGCATGCCCTGTGCTGCTCACATCCTATCTGAAGTATATGCTTTTCTGAGAATCACATTTTTAAAGTGGCAATGAAAAACTGGAACATTTCAGGAAAGCTAGCATAATTGTGAAGGGTCTGAAATCACATCAAAGAGGGAGGGAGGGCAGACAGAGCTTTTGCAGCATAACTGGAAAGAGAACTGACATAATTCTTGTTCAATATCTAAAGATTTGTCACACAAAAGATGAAAAACATAAAATTAGGACTACAGGAGGGCAAGGAATGCATACACTATGAAAAGCTACCTAATATTAAGTGGCTCCAAACTACCTTGAAATCCAACAGTTCCCCATCTCTAGAGTGGAAGCCAAGCAAAGGCTGAACACAGACAAATGGAGATGGAATAGCGACCTGTCAAGGCTGCTTCAAAGATCATGTCCATGCTCTTTAGGAGGGTTGCACAAAGCTACTTCCAACCCTGTGATTCTGTAATTCTGGAGATCATCTACACCCCCGAGTGTACAGGTAGAAAAACTAAAGCCAGATCTGCAAACTGCCTTGTTTTAGTTGTAACAATCATTAAACAGCAAAACCAGGACTAGAGGGCAGTTTTCCAGGGTCCCAGATTTGTGCTCTTTACTCTGTTCCATTCTTTTCACTCCAGGTATCAGGCCAACCTGACCAGGCCACCTACAGAGGAAGCATTTTCTTCTTACAAGTTCATTCAGACGTAGGAAGTAGAAATTGGAGAAACCAATTACAGTGTTTAGGATAAGAGATTTTGGTTGTTTTTCATTTCTTTTTGTAATGTTCATAGTTACTCAGATAGCCCAAGAAACACCAACCCTGAATGTACACTGATACTGTACATGTGTCCCCACTAAGAATTTAGTTCTGAGGGTTTTGTAACCAGAGGATTCTGGTCCCTCAGGAACACGAAGATGAAGCCTCACTGTGTTTAAACCTTCTGTCCAACTCAGTAAGTGTTGACAGATTCTGGAAAAGGCAAAAAAAGATCTTATGTTTTCACCTCAGTCAAAAGACAGAGATGGAATCTTTTCTGGTAAATAAAAAGGAGATTTCACTATGTGAGATAAACTGGAATGCCAATGTTAGTAATTTTCTCAATGAAGTCACATATTAGGATTTAATCCATATTTAGACAAATTCAGTGTTTTCAAATAAAATACATTTTCAAATAATAGATATTATATTTTAAAAAACAAAAAAAAAACAAAAAACAAACAAACAAACAAAATATACAAAGCCAGGCGCAATGGCTCACACCTGTAATCCCAAATTTTTGGGAGGCTGAGGCGGGCGGATCACCTGAGGTCAGAAGTTTGAGACCAGCCTGCCCAACATGATGAAACTCCATCTCTACTAAAAAAATACAAGAATTGGCCTGGCGTGGTGGCATGCGTCTGTAGTCCAAGCTACTTGGGAGGCTGAGGCAGGAGAATCGCTTGAACACAGGAGGCAGAGGTTGCAGTGAGCCGAGATCACACACTGCACTCCAGCCTGGGTGACAGAGTGAGACACTGTCCCAAAAATAAATAAATTAAATAAATAAATAAACAAACAACTATACACAACTAATTCTCCTTCAGCCCCCGCACTACCACTTCGCCATAAGCTCGAGGTCATCCTTCCATCTCTCATTAAAAAGCATCCTAATGACACTAGTACACGAATTCAGTTTGCTTCATAACTCAGAGAAATTTATTCTCAGAAGTGAAATCATACAATGTTCACTTTAATCCTAAAAATCAAAATTGTAATGAACCTCTGCTGGGGCTAATCAAGCACCACAATACTGTGCTATGCACTTTATAAGCATGTTGATAAATATTTTTACCAAATTTTACAGATGAGGAAAAATGAGGTTCCAAGAGATTAAGTTATTTGCCCAGGGTCAAGAGTTACTAAGTGCTGGAACCAGGATTCAAATGCAGAACTTCAGGCCCCCAAATCTTAAGCACTATACAACACTGCCTGGCTAGTTGCTCAAGGAGAGCTGACGCTACAAAGGCAGCAGTCCCCAGCCTTTTTGGCACCAGGGACTGGTTCATGAAAGACAATTTTCCACAAACTAGGGGTAGGGGGATGGTTTCAGGATGAAACTGTTCCACCGCAGATTATCAGGTATTAGATTCCCATAAGGAGAGTGCAACCTAGATCCCTTGCATACGCAATTCACAATAGGGTTCACCCTCCTATGAGAATCAGAATCTCTGCTGATCTGACAGGAGGCGAAGCTCAGGCGGTAATGCTCAATTGCCCGCCACTCACCTCCTGCTGTGTGGCCCAATTCCTAACACGCCAGGGACCCATAGGGTTCCATGGCCCAGGAGGTTGGGGACCCCTGCTGTAAGGCTCCACGCACGCAACAACTGGAACCACAGCAAGTGAGAAGGCCCAAGATCACTTAAGAGTTTCACAGGTATCAGATGGCAAGAAGTCCCATTCTCTGAAATACTATTGAGAACCTGTTTTGCAACGAGAGGCTTACAGGGCAGCAGGGAAGACGAAGTCTTCATTTCATAGGCATGAAAATGATACTCCTTTTGTTTTGAAGGTAAAGTGGGAAGTCTCTTAATAGTTACACTAATAGGTAAATTTCATTTCTTTCTGTGTTAGGCACTGGGACCAAATTCCTTTTCTGTTCCCTCTCAATGTGGATTAAGTAGATTTGGACCATACAGCCCATTCTCTACATTTGGAGTCAGTGAGCTAAACAGGCAACAGGGACTCCATGCCCTTCAGAAGTCATTCAGAACAAAAGATTTAAATCAAAATTTAGGTGGAGATAACGTCTATGCTAAAATTTTAGGAGTCATTTAACATTTTCCTTCAGTATGTTTGATTATATTTTTCAATGTGTGTGCTACTTTTGGAATTCTTTTAAAGGCTCATGTTTTAAAACAAATAAAGTAACCTGCCTCTTAAAAAAAAAAAGTAGTAGTAGTCACTCAAAACAGCTTGGCTGTCACTGATGGGCTGTGCATGCCACAGTCCCTGGAGGACCCCACTGCAGGGCTGATGATTCACAGCACATGCAGACCAACAAAAACAAACTGCCATTTTTCTCCCAAATGAGGATTTATAGTCATGATTGCCACCCTCTGGGGGCACTTCACTGACTCCCTAATATAACACTCAAGGTGAATCTGATTAAAATCAAATTTGTCAGTGGTAAATCCAATATATTTAAATTTAAGAAAATTCATTTTGATTACATAAAAACATTTTTATAAGATGTTTTAGATATGTATACAGTATTACACATAACTGGGATAATGTTTTTGGGGGATAGGAAGGTACAGCCTGAACTAATTTAATGGTTTTTAGATTGAGTCTAAACCAATGTCCAAAAGTGAAAAACCTGGTTATTTTGTACAACAAACAAATTCTGGCAAATATTGACAATATGGCAACAGAACTGAGTTCTAGTTCCACGTCTTTTCTTACTGTTGAATATTGAATATTGGGACAATCATGGGTAAGTCATTACCCTCTCTGAGAGACAGTTCTCTACCTAACCTGTAAATTGATAACAATCATTTTAAACTCTGTAAGGGCAAACAAATTTATTGTTATTATGTTTATAATACTCCTAAGAGAATAACTATGTCCACTTCAACAATTTAATAAGGAATATTTGGAAGACATTAGAAAGATAATTTATTTAACTCCCCTTCTCCCAAAAAAATCTGTGTTTTCTGTATATTTTTTATTTAGCAACAGGTAAAATTTTAACCAAAACTTAATTTTAAAATGTTTAATTAATTTTTAAGTGTAGATAACCTGCCAACCTTGGTAAACTATTTAAACCAGGCCAACATGAATGAAGCTAGAATACAACACTATGCCATTGAAAAAAGAATCTGCCACCAACACTGCCATCTTACATTTGTTCAGAATTTCCAAGTTAAATACAATGTTTTATTCACGTTTGAATGAAAACATTCAATTATCTTTTTTTTTTTTTTTTTTGGTTTTTTTCCTACAGACGGAGTCTCGCTCTGTTGCCAGGCTGGAGTGCAGTGGCATGATCTCGGCTCACTGCAACCTCCGCCTCCTGGTTCAAGTAATTCTCCTGCCTCAGCCTCCCGAGTAGCTGGGATGACAGGCGTGCGCCACCATGCCCAGCTAATTTTTGTATTTTTAGAAGAGACGGGGTTTCACCATGTTGGCCAGGATAGTCTCAATCTCTTGACCTTGTGATCCACCCGCCTCAGCCTCCCAAAGTGCTGGGATTACAGGCGTGAGCCACCGCACCTGGCCAAAAAACATTCAATTCTCAAAATAAATATGCACGGTCAGGAAGGTTACATGTTGTTGGGATAATTTTACAAATGAGGAAGATGAAGGTGATAAAGGTAAGTAATAGATTCAAAGCCCACAGCTAGCAGTGGTGGTGTAAGTAGAAGCCAAACCTAGCCTTCTGGTTCACCCTGCCCAAGATCATGCCTGCCTCCAAACACCAGACTGTACTTTCCAATCTCGGTTTATCTGTAGACTTGTACAGAAGCACAAACTCTCCAGATCTTTTCGTTTCTAAGCAATATAGCGATCTAATAAATGATTTAGAATGCCTTAAATCAATACCTCCCATTTAAAAAAAAAATGTAGAGCTTAATAAAGTATTCAAAGTCAACGGCCCACTACACCCCAACCCCGACTGAGTAAAGCAATTTTCTTTACTCCATCTGAATAATTTTGTAGGAAAATAAATTCTCTGAGAACACTTTAATATCAGATAACTAATGTAGTTCATGGCCTATTGTGGCTTACTTATAAAACTTTGCTTAAAAGGACAAGTGAACAGAATGTCTTAATTTATAAATTAGAAATTATAAACATTAATCTTTCCTGATATATCAAAAGACAGAGATTTTAACCAAGTGTTTTCAATTTTGAAATCCATTTTGTTTTAAACTCATATTTTTAAAAAATAAGTTACTAAGCTATCATCATGTGTGTAGCCCTGTGCTCATTTAATCAATTAAACCATTGAATTTTATCTTAACTCTGATATTGCTTAACTCAGTATTCAAAAATGGCACCCTGATAGATCCATATCTGTGTACAGGTATGAATGGGGGGGAAAAAATCAATGCATAGCAAATGGCCTTTTTTTGCACTGCACAAAGACTGCCCTTAACTCTTTACATAGCCTGCTGTCTGTCCTGTCTTGGGCTGTCAGGCAAGACTGGGCAAGGACACACCCACTGCCCCCCACCAATACACCTTTGTACCTTCACCTGGTTGGACCACCTAGAGAAGTCATCTTAGCACTGAGAAATTACACAATCTGACTGAAATTGTGCCCCCTTTATTAAAGGATTCTTTCTGCTCACCTTCCAGGCCACGAGAGCACTGAAGGGAAGACGAGTTGCATTATAAATGTACCCCCTCTGGTACTAATGCTTAACACATCCCCTAACTTATAAAAGTGATTTTATAACTCCCCAAAATGGGCACAATGGGCTATCATTTTGTTCATGACTGTGCCCATAAATCAAAGCACAGAGCTAATTAAAGCCTCATGATGGCAGTCTTCTGTCCCCAGAGGATCAAGTTCAACTCCTCACCATGGCACACAAGGTCCACTATGGTCTGACCTGCTTCTACCATCTCCTCGCCTGCACCACCCTCCTCTAACACTTGGTACCCACTGTAGCAGCTGTGCAGAATCTGAATTGGAAAAAGGGGATAACTGTTTCACACTCCTACATTTTTACACAAGCTTTACTTGCTGCCTAGAATGCCTTTCCATATCCCCTCCTCTGGCCAACCACCTGTAAGCCCTCCTAACAGTATTTGCCTTGTTAATTCCTTTCATTTGCCATTACTGAATCTAAGTGTCCCTTTCTCTTTTGGACAACTTCACAGATCCCCAGGAAGAACTGATAATTTCCCCCTCATATATACCATACACACCATTCAGAGGGTACTTAATGTGCTGTCAATCAAGTTACATGCTTTGAAGTCATCTTACTTTCCACCCAGTGAGCCCCAAGAAGATGGGGAAAAGGTCTGAGTCAGCTCTGAATTCCCAGGGCTCACCCAGTGCTGGTATAAATCAAACAGTCAATACTGGAGGAAGAATTAATATTGCTTAGCAGGCCAGGTAATTCTTCGCATTCTGGGGGTGCCAGGCTGTAAGCAGTCAGGACTTGGCTGAGTCTTCACTCCCAGCCCTGGAGAAGACACTGCCTGACATCCCAGGGCACACGTCCAGAGACAAGGGCACACTCTCCCAAAAAGGAGCACTCCAAGTGGGATGTGCCAGACAAGGAAAGAGTGAGGAGGCAGACACTGCACCAGTACTTCTTGGGATTACTGGTGCAACCTAAGGGATGGGAATTTTCTTTCAATCATAAGAGCTTGCCTTTTATCTCAATTTATATGACTTTATCTCCTACATTCATCAGTAAATGGCTGCTCTGTAACAGAAATAATTTAACCCAACAGAGCATCAATATAAATATTCCCCAAACTAAAATAAAGTCCTTACCTATGCAAAATTCAACCAGCCAACAATGTTCCTATCCCACCCCTACCACTAGCACACTCCACATACTTTGACTCGGGGGTTGCTTGCTTCTACTGTATACATCACATAATAAGGTTGGTTATATTGTTTCCAAGTCCTCTGTAGATTAAAAGCAGCATATTTAGAAAAGAGGTAAAGAAGAAGACAAAAAAAGTTACAAAAAACCAGACCCAAGAACCCTTGGTCAGTCTAGTGATCTGAATGATTTCTGCCCTACTGGATGCACAATACATTCCATCTAAAAGTACATTTTTTTTTTTTTTTTTTTTTTTTGAGATGGAGTTTTGCTCCGTCACCCAGGCTGGAGTGCAATGGCATGATCTTGGCTCACTGCAACCTCTGCGCCCCCAGTTCAAGTGATTCTCCTGCTTCAGCCTCCTGAGTAGCTGACATTACAGACATGCACCACCATGGCTGGCCTAAAAGTAGGTTTTTAAAGGCACAAATTATCAGCTTTCTAGGGGTGCTGACTATAAAAAATTAAACATTTCTCAATATATTCCTATAAAGCATAACTATATGTAAAATAAAATTTTATAAGCAATTCTTCTAGAAATTTGTCCCCAGAATGTAAGTGGGCAAGATGAATACACCAATATGTTTAGTGTAGAACTGTTCGTACTAGTGAAAAACTAAATACTAAAGGTATTGAGAAACAGATTATATATATATATATGAACACAACATGGCCATTTTTAGATCATATTCATTAACATGGGAAAATAGCCAAAGTATTGAGTTAAAAAATAAAGGCTGATGGGCTGGGTACGATGGCTCAGTGGCTCACACCTGTAATCCCAGCACTCTGGGAGGCCGAGGTGGGTGGATCACCTGAGGTTGGGAGTTTGAAACCAGCTTGACCAACATGGAGAAACCCTGTATCTACTAAAAACACAAAATTAGCTGGGGGTGGTGACACATGCCTGTAATCCCGGCTACTTGAGAGGCTAAGGCAGGAGAATCACTTGAACCCAGGAGGTAGAGGTTGCGGTGAGCTGGGATTACGCCACTGCACTCCGGCCTGGGCAACAACAGTGAAACTCCATCTCTCTATCTCTCTCTCTCTATATATATATATACACACACACATATATATACATACACACACACACATATATATATATAAATGCTGGTAAACAGAATGTGAAGTTATACAATTTCACTCACATTGTATCATGAGAATGACACATGTGTGTATGTTTTGGTATGTGCATGTGGGCGCACATGCACGCATATTATCAAACTGTTAAGAGTGACAACTCCTGTCTCACCAAACTGTTAACCGTGATTTTGCTCCTTCACAATTTTCTATGTTGCCTAAATTCCCTACAGAAAGATAGATTTTCACATAATCATTTAAAAAAAATTTTAAAGACATACTCCAGAACAGGCATATTCATCACGAACGCCACTTTACAGGATAAAAGATACAGAAGAAAAAGGTATACAGATGAATGTCTGTAGCCAGTTTGGATGCAACTACCATGTGTTGCTTTCCATCTTTCTCCAATACTAGAGAAATCAGCAGAAAGCTCTAGACTTATCACTGCAAATTCATCAACACTACTAGAAAACACAACATTGAAAGTTAGAGTATCTATACATAAAGATATCTCACATAACACTTCAGTCACCCTATCAATTTCACAGTTTCTTAGTTCTATCTGGAAGAAGTACTTCATCAAATTTTCAATGTCAAAACACGAATGCATGCCAGTCTATGAGGGAAATAGAGTCTTGAAGGAAAATATATGCAAAATGAAGGTAGACCTGTAAAAGCCCACTGGATGGCAAAGAGGATCCCTGGCTCAAAAAGTTTTGAAAATACCATTCTTTGCTCTACTGGCGGGATTTGATGGCGTGATGTCTCACAGAAAGTTCTCCGTTCCCAGAGATGGGTCCCTCAGCTTCCTGACTCAGAAGCGCAGCAGCAAGCATCATGGGAAGGTGAAGAGCTTTCCTAAGGATGACCCTTCCAAGCTGGTCCACCTCACAGCCTTCCTGGGATACAAGGCTGGCATGACCAACATCGTGGAGGAAGTTGACAGGCCAGGATCCAAGGTGAACAAGAAGGAGGTGGTAGAGGCTGTGACCATTGTGGAGACACCACCCATGGTGGTTGTGGGCATTGTGGGCTATGTGGAAACCCCTCCAGGCCTCCAGACCTTCAAGATCGTCTTGGCTGAGCACATCAGTGATGCATGCAAGAGGCATTTATATAAAAAACTGGCATAAATCTAAGAAGGCCTTTACCAAGTACCACAAGAAATGTCAGGATGAGGATAGAAAGAAGCACCTGGAGAAGGACTTCAGCAGCATGAAGAAGTACCGCCAACTCATCCGCGGCATTGCCTACACCCAGATATGCCTGCTTCCTCCATGCCAGAAGAAGTCCCACCTGATGGAGATCCAGGTGAAGGGAGGCACCATGGCCAAGAAGCTGGACTGGGCTTGCAAGAGGCTCAAGTAGCAGGTACCTGTGAAACAAGTGTTTGGGCAGGACAAGATGATCAACGTCATCGGGATGACCAAGTGCAAAGGCTACAAAGGGGTCCCCAGTCACTGGCACACCAAGAAGCTGCCCCGCAAGACCCACTGAGGCCTGTGCAAGGTGGCTTGTATTGGGGCCTGTATCCTGCCCCTGTGGCATGCGTTTGGCAGAAAGGCTACCGTCACTGCACTGAGATCAACAAGATCTGTAAGATCAGCCAGGGATCCTTTATCAAGGACAGCAAACTGATCAAGAACAATGCCTCCACTGACTATGACCTGTCTGACAAGCCACCCTCTGGGTATCTTTTTCCACTATGGTGAAGTGGCCAATGACTTTATCATGCTGAAAGACTGTGTGGTGGACACCAAGAAGCGAGTGCTCACTCACCCTTCGCAAGTCCTTGCCAGTGCCGAACCGACTAAACGGCAGGCTCTGGAGAAGACTGACCTGAAGTTCACTGACACCACCTCCAAGTTTGGCCATGACTGTTTCCAGACCATGCAGGAGAAGACAGCATTCATGGGACCACTCAAGAAAGACTGAATTGCAAAAGAAGAAGGAGCTTAATGCCAGGAACGGTTTTTGCAGTTTGTGGGGTCTTAAACGTTATTTTCCACTAGAAAAAAAATATACCATTTTTGAGATAGCATTCTGACAATGCTCATTCACAAAAGTTTTCTCTTTTGTGGGTTCTCCAGAGCAAGGGGCAAATTCAAGGAGGAGAAGAGACAGTGCAAGCAAGTAAGAACTTACATTTTCACTTTAAAATATTTTGGAAAACACCAAAATATTTCTGCCATAGATTCAAATTTAATATTGGGAGAATAAGGTATGTGAACGTATCTAATCTTTAAAATTATGACTTGAGTACAATGCTAGTTACATTATTTCTGAATTCTAGTAATTTTCTTCCTTATAAAAGGCACAAGAGTATTAAAAAGTATGAGTTAATTACAGCAACCTTCTTAGTCAAAACAAATAGCACAGAAAAAAATGAATTTTAAAAAACAAGTATGGTAGATTACTCTGAAATGTCACAATGTCATTACAGCAGACTAGCTGCTCATGAATACTTTTGTGAAGGTGGGATGCATACGTAGACAAGCAGACTGGCTGCCAGGCAGATAAGCAGGCAGGCTGACAGAGAAAAGGAAAGGAGATATGGAATGAAGATGAAGAAAGGGACTCTATAGCAAATGGAAAAAAGAAAGAAAAATTCTATTCTGTCTCATGCTGCAGATGCCCTCAGGAAATGTCATTAATGACACGTTCTTATTACAGAAATTCCCCAGATTGGTCAGAGAACCTGTTTTTTTCATTCCCAGATCAAAAACTACATGCACTCTTTTGTACATCAAGGCTCATGCATACATAGCACGTGGCTAAGAAATTATTCTCTGCCCAGCATGTCCTCATCAAGATACATCTGTGGCCTGCTGTAACCTCTACTGACAACACTGACAGTTGCACAGGAAGACCAACACAAAGACAGAGCAAAGAGACATTGAACAGATAATAAATCTGTCAAAATTGTATTCTGAAATTCAAGAATTTTTGGTTCACGTGATAATTTCCAAATGCATTTAGACCTTGAATCACTGAAGACTTTCTCGCTTTCCCAGCTTTTCTGTCAAGCTGCAGGATTCTTTTTTTTTTTTTTTTTTTTTTTGAGACTGAGTCTCGCACTGTCGCCTGGCCTGGTGTGCAGTGGTGCTATCTCGGCTGGCTGCAACCTCCACCTCCCAGGTTCAAGCAATTCTCCTGCCTCAGCCTCCCAAATAGCCAGGATTACAGGCGCCGATCACCATGCCCGGTTAATTTTTTGTATTTTTAATAGAGACAGGGTTTCACTATGTTGGCCAGGCTGGTCTCGAACTCCTGACCTTGTGATCTGCCTGCCTCAGCCTCCCAAAGTGCTGGGATTATAGGTGTGAGCCACCGCGCCCAGCCAAGCTACAGGATTCTTAAAGCTTCAAGAAAAGTACAATATACTTGTACTTCAGGATACAAACGTGGTACCATGAAAACAAGCCTCTGGTGAGGGAGCACCTTCCTAAAAAGCCCCAACTAGGTGAGAGGAAGCCCCACAGAGTGCCCTCAAAGGTGAAAGAACAAATCAAGATTCCACTGACACGTGGTAAACTTTCAGCAGTTTTCATCTCTTCTCTCATTTCTTCTCCCTGAAGGAGTTTGCAAGTATGTGTCCCAGTACACCAAAACGCATTTACAGATCTTTAAGTTGCAAAGAACAAAGAAACACTGATCTAGAATATTCGAAAACCACGTTAAAGGCAAAGTCCTTCTGATGACTAAGTTCAAAATTCCACAATTTTATCAACTTGTCCAATTTCATAATTGTTCCTACTACAAACAATGGATGCAAACAGAATGGATCTCCATTTTAAGGTGTCCTTGCAGCAAAATGCCCAAAGCCACAATTCTAACGCAAGAAAACTCAAAGCTCTGTCACTACACAGCAAAGTAGTTAAGAGTATAGATATGTTTGAGCCACTGTGTGTGCAAATACTAGCTCTGCCATTTATTAGTTGTGTGACCAAAGCCAAATTACTTAATATCTGTGCCTTAGTTTATCTGTCTCACAGGGTTGTTGGAAGTTTTAAATAAATTAATACATGTAAAGCCTTTATAACAGTATGTGGCACTTGATGTGAGTATTTTCAAGGTTTTTAAAGAAATCAAGCAAGGTTTTGAAATGTGAACTGTTCCAACTTCTAAGAGGAAAAGGAGAAAGCAGAGATGGTTTTGTAGGTTTTCTGTTTTGTTTTTCAAAGGATAGTTTTGACAGGCCACTAATTCAAACTAATTTTACATATACTCATAGTGTTTAATGTGTTAAGTGCTTTGCCTTACAGTTCTAGAGTACAGACTATCACAAACACACAACTAATTTAGAAAGCAGCACTTAGCCAGGTGCGCTGGCTCATGCCTGTGATCCCAGCACTTTCGGAGGCTGAGGTGAGTGGATCACATGAGGCCAGGAGTTTGAGACTAGCCTGGCCAACATGATGAAACCCCATCTTTACCAAAAATACAAAAATTAGCTGGGCATCATGGTGCGTGTCTGTAATCCCAGCTACTCAGGAGACTGAGACATGAGAATCACTTGAGCCTGAGAGGCGGAGGTTGCAGTGAGCAGAGTTCATGCCACTTCACTCCAGCCTGGGCAACAGAGGAAGACTCCATCTCAAAAACAAACAAACAAACAACAACAACAACAAAAAACAAAAACAGAGAGAGCGAAAGGGCAAAATAACACTTCTGTAAAACATAGGTAGAAGGAAAGTGTTTTTTTGTTTTTGTTTTCCCAAAGAGGGAGTCTTGCTCTGTCACCCAGGCTGGAGTGCAGTGGCGTGATATCGGCTCACTGCAACCTCTGCCTCCTGGGTTCAGGCAATTCTCCTGCCTCACCCTCCTGAGTAGCTGGGATTACAGGGAGGCACCACTAGGCCCAGCTTTTTTTTTTTTTTTTTTTTTTTTTTTTTAGAGACAGGGTTTCACCATGTTACCCAGGCTGGTCTCAAATTCCTGACCTCAGGTGATCTGCCTGCCTTGGCCTCCCAAGGTGCTGGAATTACAGGCATGAGCCACTATGCCCACCCTAATTTTTGTATTTTTAGTAAAGGCAGGGTTTTGCCAAGGTGGCGATCCTTCTACCTCAGCCTCCCAAGTAGCTGGGACCACAGGCGCACGCCACTACACCTGGCTAATTTTTTTGTAGAGATGGGGTTTCACCACATTTCCCAGGCTGGTCTCGAACTCATGAGCTCAAGCAATCCACTCATCTCGGCCACCCACATTGCTGGGATTAAAGGAACAGGCCACCACGCTTGGCCCTTTTTCTCAATGTCTTACATTTGAAATATCCCATTATTTTATTTAGTGCAGGGGTGATAGTTAAAATAATCATAAGTTTCATCAGCATGAGATATGGAAAAGAACATGGAATGGACACAACCCTCATTTTCAGGTAATTTATGTAAATATGCTGTTTGGTTGGGGCAGCCGATTTACTGTATCTTATTACTGATATTACCCATTTGCTGACTGGGGAAAGTGCAGATTTCTCCCAAAAGCAGATGGCCAATCTAGCATAGAATGCTGTTTTCTGACATAAGCAACTACCAGCAGAGAAGTAAACTCTCAATAATCAGAACAAGTCCCTTTGAACTCTACATAGTGCTCATTCTCAATATCATAAATAATACAACAAAAGGCAAAGGCTCCCTTGAAAAGTCTTAACAACTAAAGATAAAGGAACCGGCCCATAAATGAGTGAGTTGGTAGAGGGCATTTGGCAGGAGCACATGGATAAAGAGCCTCAAAAATAAAATGAGAGCTAGTAATGTTCTCTGAGACAGTAAACTGTTCAAAAGTATGAAAAACATCTTTAAAACCCACACAAAGGGATTTTTAAAACAGGAAAATCTATTAACCCACAAGTTGTTGGGTTATTTTTCTTAAGTACACACATGTTTTGGAAACTTAAGAATCTCAAAATATATTCCTGATTAGCAACACTCAAGTTTCCAGCTGCCTTTACATTTGTTCGCTTTGTCAAAGCCCTAATTCTACCAAAGTCCTTTGTCCTACACAAATGCCAGCTCAGCTCACCTTACTAGAAAGGCTCTTCTGGTTTTGTCAGCTGTGCCCATGATAAGCAGCTGGGGAGTATGGAAAAACCATTAACCATTGACGGAAAAAGAGAGTAGCCATGGTGTTTCACCATTTGTTGCAGAAGTGGTTATAAAAAAAAAAAAAATGTAAATCAAAAAATGAAATTAAAAGACTATTCATTGCTCCACACCTGCTCCAAAAGCTTTGCAATCACCAATCCATGTAAAATAGCCACAGTTCAATTAAAAGAAGTATTAATCCTTGTTTAAACAGAGAGAGAAAAAAACTAAGAAGGTACAAAGCAAAGGCAAATCACTCAGGGCAAATTACTCAGAAGCAGGAAAAGAAATGTTCACGGATGCACTGGGGATAAACCAAAGGTCTTTCTGAAGTCTGTGTTTTCCTGATGTAGTACTCTAAATGTATGGCATATCCAGGGCAGAGAAACATCAATTTGGAATGTATGCAGGAGAGCTTTTCACAACTTCAAAGCATTGAAATGTGTTCCTAATTAGTATGTAACGTATAAAAACCAAACGCAGATTAGGCCTCAAATATTTCTCATCTTTAGCACAGTCCAACTGCCGGGCATCAGTGCCACTGTTTCTATTCCCTCCTATGTCCACCACCCCAAGAAGTGTAACTATCAGGAGGGCTCTCCCCTAAGCCTGTGAACCCCACATCCAAAGCTGGCCATGAGTCGAATCCAATCAGGCATCAACTGTCTGGGGTGTTTGCCTCTATTCAAAAGAAAGAGAGCCAATAGCTGCTCCGTAAAACCCAGGAAAGTGGACATCATCACCATAGCTAGCAGGATTATGCACACCCTGGGGCACAGGGGCTGAGGGAAGCCTCCCAAAAAAACTGAATGGATTTTCAATGAAGAAGCCAAGTAAACTACGCTGCCTGGTTATGTTATACAGTATGTGTTATACAGAGTATGTGCATTCTAGTATGAAACAATGAAAGAGAAAAGAGCATTAACATTGATAGAATGCTAATGCAGGGGCCAAGATACTAGAAACATATTATCTCAATTAATGCAACTGAGGCCCACAGGAGTTAAGTAACTGGTCCCAGTTCACAACGGCAGTAAGGGGTAAAACCAGAATCTAAACTCAGGTCTAACTACAAATTAAGTGTTCCTTCTGTCAAATCGGATGCCTTTCATTATTTTTCTCATTTATCATGCTGCCCTGAAATAGTTAAGCTTCACCTATGGGCATCTATAAAGGTGATATCAAACTCAAGAGTGAGCGGAGCCTTTCCTGGACAACCCAGGAGTACATGCTGGCTTGGGAGAACTCCGTTAGATTCTAAAATGTTTCCCTTTTACCACTTTTGATGAAAATCTTTCTCAAAATATTTGTCTTCTTGAAGACAATATACCAAACACCATTACCCACTATATGCATTGCCCATGTCCATGGTGTTCTGCCATTAGAAGTGACAGACTGCACTGCACCTTAGAGAAGGAAGGGGCTGCACAGACCACTTAGTCAAACCCCAGGACTGCAGGAGTTTCCTCCAAGATTTTTACAAGCTGTCAGAGCAAAAAAAAGTGAGTATGAAAAGGCCATTTACATGTGGTCCAATAGATCTAAGATTTAAGCAGTTTGGGGGACACAAGTTCCAATATTCCATCAACATTCAAAGTCACCCCACCGGCACCTGAGTTTTATCCAAGCAAACAGAAATAATACTCTCACTAAATCCAAATTGGTCACCTATCCATCATCACATTTTCTAAACCCTGTAATCTCAGGAATTCAGACTCAATCGTTCATAAGGTTTTATGAGAGTGGTGGCTTGCTTTAGCCTTTGTGAATTTTCTTTCTTCCCTGCCCAGACTCAAAGGGCTATGTATACTTTTCACTACTGTGCATGTTCTAAAAACTTTTATTCAGTTCAGAATTCTTACCAGCAAAGATCAAAGATGCTCTGCTTTAGCAAAGAAAGCAACATTTTATCTGGCAGAATTCTTAGGTATCAGGAAAGTAGTAGTTTTTCTCAGTAGAAATATTACTGATGTTAGCATAAGTTTTTTATTTTAAAAAATAAGATGTCCTATTACTTAAATCAATCCCAAAAGGTATTAGCATATATAAGAAAAAGTTCTGACCAGGTGTGATGGCTCATCCCTGTTATCCCAGCACTTTGGGAGGCCTAGGTGGGTGGATCACCTGAGGTCAGGAGTTCGAGACCAACCAGACCAATATGGTAAAACCCCATCTCTACTAAAAATACAAAAATTAGCTGGGCATGGTGGCATGTGCCTGTAGTCCCAGCTACTTGGGAAACTGAGACAGGAGAATTGCTTGAGCTGGGAAGGCAGAGGTTGCAATGACTTGAGATTGCACTCCAGCCTGGGTGACAGAGCGAGACTCCGTCTAAAAAAATAAAAAAGGTATTAACAGAATATTGTTATTTAGCAGCCTTTCCAGGTCTTCTTTTACTCAAAATAAGATCAAGATTTCAATTATGACTACCGCCAGCTGCTGGAGGTAAAGAGAAAGCCAGCCCCACTCCCATCACCTGCCTTTCATTATCCTCCCACCTCCAGGCTGCCTAGATCCTTAATCCAATGGCGTGGAGGCTGCTTGTCAGCTGCCTAGTCTCTTTGTTGACTGTACCTAGTTATTTTAGCACTATGCATGAAACTTAAAAAGAAAGGAAATCCTAAATAGAAGAAAAACACAGGGTGTCTGAAAATTCAATAAACATACAATAAACTTATTTTTTAAAGTATGCAGGTTACATTTTTAAGTAAGATAATCACTGAATAACACACAATGTTCCCTGTGTGTCCAGACTTTTTGGACACTGTATTTATTGTACCACTTTCAGGTTGAGAACGAGATTCATTGATTTGAAATTAAAGGAACTTCACCTGGAAAGGTGTTTGGAAGTTAAAGAAAATAACACTGAGCATGTTATTTAAAAGCATCCTGTTCTCTGACTTTGTGGACACCCTGTATCTTAATCTACTATAAATTAGCTCCCTAATTTTCTACCTACTTCCCTATGCACCCTAAACACCAAATTTTTTCTTTTTTATTTATTTATTTTTTAGACAGAATCTTGCTCTGTTAACCAAGCTGGAGTGCAGTGGCACGATCTCAGTTCACTGTCACCTCCACTTCCCAGGTTCAAGCGATCCTCCTGCCTCAGCCTTCCAAGTAGCTGGGACTACAGGAGTACACCACCACACCCAGCTAATTTTTTGGTATTTTTAGTAGAAGGGGGTTTTGCCATGTTGGCCAGGCCGGTCTCAAACTCCTGACCTGAGGTGGTCCACCTGCCTCAGCCTCCCAAAGTGCTGGGATTATGGGCATAAGCCACTGCGCCCAGCCCAAACTTTTTCTTTCTACACATAAGGCATCACGACTTTACTGCTGTATTTTGGAAAAACTGAAGAAATTATTAAAGAATTGTTGGCATCATTAGAATCTAGTCAATTTTATTACTAATTCCTACGTAACTCTAGGTGAGTCCCTGATCATTAATAAAAATGTACCTTAAGATTACAAATGTTGATGGGAGTGCCACGCCAAGGAACAGCAGACTACTCACTTAATTCCTTTGAAAAAGCATCAGAGAAAAACTGAGGTAGAAAGGATTGCCTCTTTCTAATCCAAAATATTAAAGACGCATTTTCCGGCTATGTTGTCACCAAATGACTGACAGCTATGTGTGGAGAGAATCGGCATCAGCATGCATGAGATAGCATGCAGGACCAGCCATCACCAGCCACACTTGTCTATCAGATGAACACGATGCTAGTCTTGGTTGCATTCATCTGGAAAGGACCAGCCTTTCGCCTGCATTCCAGTTCTCATTTTCCTCATGTATCGGTATCACTCTACTGTCTATAGCTCAACCAAAAAGAAAAAGTTTAGCAGGTGGACCTTTACTAGTATAACACATGTTAGCTACAACTAAATTCATTTGTTATATCAAGAAAGAGATCTGCATTCCACTTCCACATGAAAAGCCCTAGTAAATTTTACATTTGTTTTGAACGGATTGTATTTCATGCATCCACACAAAAAACTACTATATAATGCACTGTGATGGAGGGATCTATTCACTCCACACTGCATGAATACCTCAATTACTAAAGGGAAAAAGAACCCTTCTTGTGGCATTCAAAAGGGTGACTATATGGAGTTACAGCTGAAGAACAGGGAAAAATATATTACTCTGATGATCAAAGAGGTAATATACTGTATGTTAGTTTTCCACAGACAAGTGGCCACATGTCACAGAATAGAACAAAATAAAACTACAGACAACTGCTCACCACTGAGGCAAGCATGTACTTTTATTCATCCTTTAATATGAAGCCATGACATGCATAATGTCACTTTGAGCTTTGTGTAGGCTAGATGTACCTTGCCTTATTTAAATTCAATAGAGTCATAAGGGAAAAAAATGTTGAAGATAATTTTCACTTTAAAAAAGAATTTGGAAAATATTCTTTAAAAAGTGAGTCCCAGAATGACTCATTCTACAAATATATTACATACTACAAGGAACAATAAGTGTTTATGAATACATGTAGCAGGGACTGCAGGCACTCACCACATGTGGCTAATTTTTTTTGGTTTTTGTTTTGTTTGAGACGGAGGCTCGCTCTGTTGCCCAGGCTGGAGTGAAGTGGCAGGATCTAGGCTCACTACAGCCTCTGCCTCCCGGATTCAAGTGATTCTCCTGCCTCAGCCTCCGGAGTAGCTGGGATTACAGGCGCACACCACCACGCCCAGCTAATTTTTTTTTTTTTAATTTTTAGTGGAGACAGCGTTTCACCGTGTTGGCCAGGCTGGTCTCAAACTCCTGATCTCAGGTGATCCACCCACCTCAGCCTCCCAAAGTGCTGGTATTACGGGTGTGAGCCACCACACCCGGCCTGTATTTTTTAAAGTAGAGACTCGGTATTGCCATGTTGCCCAGGTTTGTCTTAAACTCCTGAGTTCAAGCAATCCACTTGCCTCAGCCTCCCAAAGTCCTAGGACTATAGGTGTGACCCACCTCACCCGGCCTATGAATGATTTTATGCTTGTAGTAACAATTCTAAACCAGGGGTTAGCAATCTCTGGCATAAAAACCAAAGAGAGCAAAAGTCAACAGTGAAGACTTAATGGCCAGTGCATAACAGTATAATCTCCCTTGATTCAAGCTAACAGTTTCCAATAAACATTTCTTAAGTACCTGCTAGGTGCCAAACAATCCTATCTGGATCAGCATTTCCTACACCTACACCTCCTGACTTGACACACAGAAAGGACTCTGAGGCTGCATATGAATACTGACGCTGATACCATATACCCAATATACTCACGATTTTGTCCTAAAAACTATGAGTGGATACTACATATTAGTACTTGCAAAAATTAGAGTTAAGTCTATCAAGAAAACCAATGTACACAGATGTTAATTGTTAGGAAAACTTTCTGGGGCTCTACTACTACAAGAGTGTACTTACTAATGACTGTCTGTGGGCTGGGCACAGTGGCTCATGCCTGTAATGCCAGCACTTTGGGAGGCCAAGCCAGGTGGATCATCTGAGGTCAGGAGTTCGAGACCAGCCTGACCAAAATGGCGAAACTTCGTCTCTACTAAAAATACAAAAATTAGCCGGGCATGGTGGCGGGAGCCTGTAATCCCAGCTACTCGGGATGCTGAGGCAAGAGAATCACTTGACCCTGAAAGGCTGAGGTTACAGTAAGCAGTGATCACGCCACTGCACTCCAGCCTGGGTGACAGGAGCGAAACTCCGTGTCAAAAAAAAAAAAAGAAATCTAGTGTGAAGACAGAGTAATAAACAGAACGAAATAGTCCTAAGGCTATTCAAAGTCATAAAGAATAGGCAAAACTATTTTCTCACCTTAAATATCACACAAACAGGCTTAACAGTTTGCCTATCAGATGTAACTTGGCATTTGCATTGCTAATAGTCCTTTTTCAAAGAGTGCTCACACTTTCAGTTCCTTTTCAATGATAATAACTGAATCTCCTACCTACCCTAGGACTCAGACATACTAATAACCTCAAGCTGCAGATAAGCACTTTCATGTTCAGAGTAGAAATTTTTTGAGGGAGGTGTTTGTTTCTGTGGGAAGGCATTGTAGAGGAAGGTTCATTCTGCTCTGTTCTAGTTTTTACTTGATACTCCATAAACAGCGAATGCAAATATAATTTATCCCTCATGAAAAGACATATATAAGACAAAAACCAATGGAAATGAAAATTCCTAAAAGAGCTGTTTTCAATACGCACTAGAAAAAAGGATCCTCACTTCTTTGTGGTATTAAATTCTTTGTCTTCATACAGTTTTCAACTCAAAACTAGTCGTCCAAAGACCCTTTGGAAAAATGAAACTGTAAAAGGCAATGGATTACTCGACCACAAGTAAATCCCTACAATTTTAAGATGACAGTCTACTTCAGTGCAATCGTTTAGACAATAAAGATTTAAAGGAAAAGAGAAGCAATAAAACACTTCACAAATCCAAAAAATTGCTTCCAGGATACAAAAAGGTTTCCCTACACAAGGTTTAGCCTTGAAACTGCAGTAAGAAAAACATTTCTGAAGTAATAAACTGAAGATACAGACTTAATGTTAACTTCCAAACTGTTCTTTATTTATCTTTCTAATTTCCTTTTTTTTTTCCCCAGAGACAGGATCTTGCCCTGTTGCCCAGGCTGGAGTAGAGAGGCATGATCACAGTAGCTCACTGTAGCCTTGACTCCTGGGTTCAGGCAATCCTCCCACCTCCACCACCTGAGTAGCTAGGATTACAGGCACGCATCACCACACCCAGCTAAATTTTTTATCTTCCCATAGAGACGGGCTCTTGCTACATTACCCAGGCTGGTCTGGAACTCCCAGCCTCAAGTGATCCCCCTGCCTCAGCCTCCTAAAGCACTGAGATAACAGGAGTGAGCCATTGTGCTCAGGCCAATTTCATGTAATTTTTACTATGGCTTAAAACTGAAAAGGTAGCCGGGTGTGGTGGCTCACGCCTGTAATCCCAGCACCTTTGGAGACTGAAGTGGGCAGATCACCTGAGGTCAGGAGTTCGAGACCAGCCTGACCAACACGGAGAAACCCCGTCTCTACTAAAAAAATACAAAATAAGCTGGGCTTGGTGGTGCATGCTTGTAATCCTACCTACTTGGGAGGCTGAGGCAGGAAAATTGCTTGAACCTGGGAGGTGGAGGTTGCAGTGAGCTGACGTCAAGCTATTGCACTCCAGCCTGGGCAACAAGAGCGAAACCCTGTCTCAAAAAAAAAAAAAAAAAAAATCTGAAAAGGTATTAAAGGGTATCCTTGTCCCTCAGTTTGTCTCAAGGTAAATTAAGGTTATCATTTTCTTGAGAATACATCCACAAATGTTGTATACATATATAAGCAACATATAAATATTTCTGTATTTTCTCCTTTCTACTCAAATGGCAGCAAAATACACATACTGTTCTACACCTTGCGGAGCTTTTTCCCCCCATTTAATATCTACATCATCCTCTATCAGCATTTTCCTTATTCTTCATGCTACTCCATCTTGGATGGACAAATTTTTATTTAACCAGTCTTCTATAATGAACATTTAACTTGTTTCCAATGTTTTGCTACTATAAACAAAGCTTCAATAAAACTTGGCCATTCTTATTTCAGTTTTGCATAAGATAAAAATATGGATGTTAAATTGTTGGGTCAAATAGTTCTGTGCATTTATAAATCTGATGGATTCTATAAAATTATCCTCCATAAAGACTGTCCTAATTTACATTCCCATCCAAAATTTGAGTACCTATCTCCCCATTCAGGCTAACAACTTGCTAAATTTTTATTTTTATCAATGTGATAGGTTTTTTAAAAAATGGCATCTGGTGTAGTTTTAATTTTCATTTCTCTTATAAATCAAGTGAGTACCTCACCTTCTCGTCTTGTACATTTATCTCTCATTTCTGTGAATCTCCATATTTGTCCTTTGTCCATTTTTCTACTGAATTGTTAAGTCTTTTTATTGGTTTGTTGACATTTTCATACATTAAGGAAATTTGCCTATCTTTGTGGAGCTGTAAACATTTTTCAAACTTGTCTTTTGACTTTACTTGTGGGTTTTTGTTTTTGTTTTTTGACGAAGTCTCACTCTTTCGCCAGGCTGGAGAGCAGTGGCGTGATCTTGGCTCACTGCATCCTCTGCCTCACGGGTTCAAGTGATTCTCCTGCCTCAGTCTCCTGAGTAGCTGGGATTACAGGTGTGTGCCACCACGCCCGGCGAATTTTTGTATTTTTAGTAGACACGGGGTTTCACCATGTTGGCCAGGCTGGTCTCCGATCTCCTGACCTCATGATCCACCAGCCTCAGCCTCCCAAAGTGGCTTGTGGTAGTTTTAAATATGCAAAATCTTTTATTTTTTATACAGTCTAACTTATGAATCTTGTTTTTTTCATTGCTTCAGGGTTTTATGTCAAGAAAAAAAAAACGCTTCATTCTAAACTATAAAAGTTTTCTCCTCTGTTTAGTTCTATTCCTTTTGTGACTCTGCCTTTTAAATTTAAAGCTTGATCCATTTAAATTTCATTCTGGTGGAGGTATAAATTATAGATCCAACTTTATTTTTCTCCAGATGGCTACCCAGTTATCCCAACACCCTTTGAATAAATTCCCTCCCTGATTTAAAATGTCACTTTTATCATGTCCTGTGTTTTGCAGTCTCAAATTTCCTGTCTTCATATTTTATTTCACTGATCTAGATCTATACATGTGCCTTCACACAGTTTTAATTATTGTAGCTTACTATCCTTTAATATCTTATAGACTTGGTCCCACCCCTCATTACTCTTCTTTTTCATAGTGTTCCTATTATTGTATGCTCATTTCTGTATTAATTTTAGCCTTAATTTGTCAAGCCAAAAAAAAAAAAAATTCCTGTGGGCATTTTCACTGGAGTTACTTCCAATTTACAGACAAATTCAGGGAGCTTATTTACCTTTAAGAAACAGCCCTAATATTATAGCTGGCAATTTTGCTCCACCAAATACAAATGATGTGATTCATGACTCAACTAGAGCATTCATATTTCATATTAGTATGGGTCCAATCACAAGATGATGGTCTTCCTCACAGGTAATAATGGTATTTGGCACTAACCTCCCTCCTACAGACAGAAGAGCTATATGAAAAACATATGAATGTCAAAAGTACTGTTAAAATAGCAGATTCCCTGAGTTTACCCATAAATTAAATATAAATAAGAAACAATTCTATGGTCACCATATGTTTTCTTAAAATGGAAGCTAAAGACACAGGCATAAAGAATTTAAAAAGACCTCTACAGATGATCCAGAAAGGCTCTAAGCAATCTTTTCTTCTGAACATATCACCCCTAACATAATGGTTTATTTTATGGACTGTTTTCTAATTTTCCATTCAAAGGACATTCCAAATTAGAAAATCATGTCCATTCTACTCCAACATTCCTACAGAATTATTACCACATGTATAGTATCTTTTATCATCAAGTAGATGAAAGCAAAAGGCAAGATATGAACAAAAAGTAAAGAGAAAATATTTTACATTAATATTTTACAGTTTGTAAACACTAACAAAACTATCTCATTTGACACATATGCATAGTGAACTAATTATGAACTAAAATGAATACATTAAAATGAAGAATAATTTTATAAGCAATATTTTAAACTTTCATTTCTACCACATCCTATAATTTTAATGCTAAAATCTTAAGATATCAAAATAAAATCCCTGTTGAAGGGTTAGGGGATTAAGATATGATATTAAAGAAGTAGGTGGGGCCAGATGATGAAGGGTCTTGTAGGCAACAGTAAGAATTTTAGACTTTGCCCATAAGAATAGTGAAAAATCAGTAAGATTTTAAGCAAGAAAAGATTGTGATCATTAGCTGATTTTTAAAGATCATTTGGTAACAATGTAGAAGATGGGTTATTTGCATGGTGACAAGGGTAGAAATAGAGAAAATAAGTTACTGCAATGAACCAGACATGATTATTAGACTTAGGGTAGGATTGGTAGCAGCAGTATGATGAAGAAAGGATTCATTTAAGAAATACTGAGTAGAAGAAATTTTAGTAGTCAAAATGTTCTAATATTCCCCCTCCAAAAAAAGTCCCAGTGGTTACTGACACATTCCACCAAAGCTTCAATAAATCAGTACTTAAATGTAAATACAGCCGGGTGTAGTGGCTCATGCCTGTAATTCCAAGCACTTCAGAAGACCAAGGTGGGAGGATTGCTTGGGCCCAGGAGTTCAAGACCAGCCTGGGCAACATACTAAGACTTCGTCTCTATAAGATTTTTTTTTATTCTTTTAATGTAAATGAATAAAAAGAGTTCTGGAAGCATGCAACCAAACTGATAATAGTGGTTAGTTCTGGATAAAGGAGGTGAAAATTATGGATAACAAAGAGATACTATTTTATTTTTATAAGAATACATTCATGTATGACTTGTATAATTTATAATTTTCTAAGAAATTTTCCTACAAATTAAACACAAAAGCCTTAATTCATATCTAAATTAAATAACTGAAAAAAGAAATATTAAAGAGGTAAAAATTATAAGACACTACTAATTTTTTGACTTGAACAACTCAGAAATGATATAAATGATGGTGTCATTTATAGAACTAGGAAACTAAAAGAGAAACGCAGGTTTGAAAGGAAAATAATTAAGTCCGAGGCACAAGTGTAACAAATAAATAAAGATGTCCTATGACTAGGTGGGACTACAAGAGTCTGGAGCTCAGGATAAGTGAACACTTGAACCTGGTACATAGTAGTTTGAGAGTAGACGAGAGTAGGAAAAGGGCCCAGGAAAGTGGGAAGAAGGTGGCTTAACTAAGACTGGAGTTACCAAAGAGGTAAGAGAAAAACCAACAGATCTTGATTTATCAAAGTCCAGTAAAGACTGTTATGAGAAACAGTGGTCAGTTGTGTTCAGTGCTACTGAGTTGTCAAATAAGATGAGGAATGAAGAGCCCACTGAATTTAGCAACACTGGCATCTTTAGCAGGTTCAGTGGAGTGATGGAATGAATGAAGTACAAGGTGAAGAAATAAAGCGAATGTGATCACTCTTTGAAGAAATTTGGATATGAAAAAAAATCGGGCAGAGTGTAAGAATGGGGTAGAAAGGTTCAGTATCAAAGGAGGGCTTTTTTATTTTTAAGGTGGAAGAGATTTCTCCATGTTTAAATGGCATTTATGCGCAATGGCAGAAAGGGAAAGAATGATTATTTTTTAATAATGCTCCAAAATTAATATAGGAAACAAATGGGAATGCTGCTCATTTCTGTAGTATGACAGTGAGACATCTCAGCCATCAGTAAATGGAATTTATTCACTCCGAAAGACAATAAATCAACAAAACAAAAAACCTCTTCTGTAGACATGAAAGAAGATCTGCTTACATTTAAATCATAAGGGAACTTTTAGAACATTCACATCAAAATGGAAAATGGAATTTAAAGTTCATGTGCTTAATGTCCAATCTGTAAATTCTAAAATATACTTTATCAAAATATTCAGGTGAGGGAGTATAATAATACAATAGGTCAACTTTCTCTGATTCTTCCACAGATTAAAGGTTTTACAGATGCCTTGAAAGGAAACTGATGAGTACATGAATAGCTTAGTTATTTACACTCCTTGAGGCACATACACAGCACACCTAATGGTTCCGCCCTGAGGCAAAAGACTTACAGATTGCCCTCCTAATTGCTCCCTGGACACCCAGTACACAAAGCCACGTGATCCGGAGGTACAGATTCCTATATAAAACTCACCTTTAAGAAAAAAATCAAAAGGTAAATATCTTGCCAACTACTTCTAAACAAATAAAACTCTCTTATAGTACCCAAAACCTAACAAATCACCATGCCACGCACTAGCTAATATACCTAACAAAATTCTGACCTGCTTCTCTTTAAAATAAAAGCAATTTAGGTAGACATTAACCAATTATTTAAACAACATCATTACCCAATAAACTTCTGAACATCTAGTTTTACTATAAATGCAGTGCCAATTTTATAATTTCAAAGTGAGAAATTTCATTTCTAAGGAATGCCTGTTATATCTTCATAATAAGCATAGATAGTTGATAAAGTTATCAATTTTAAGAGTTTAAAATATAAAATAAAATCTAGGTGAAGGAGGTAAAAGAACTTTCTAAACTTGAAGAAATTCAGAACTGGCGACTAAACATCTGAAAAGGCAAGGAATTTTTCTAAGTTTAGGGAAAAAAATAATAGAAACTGAATTCCCAAAAATAAAAAATCTTCCACTCCTCTGTCCCCAGGACATATTCCCCACCCTGGGGCAGAGCCCAGATGCAGACCTGAAAGTGTCCCCAGAGCCCGTGCTGTCCAACACTATGGCCCTCCACAACCTTTATCAACGGATGAAAAAGAGGATACGAGTAAAGTTCACAAAATAGGAGATGCAATGAATAAGCAAACATATGGGAAAATACGTAACTTTGTGAGTAACTTTAAATTTTCACATTAAAACAACAGGTAACTTGTAGGGGTTCTTTTGTTTTTTATTTTGCTGTTAATTGGCAAAAAATGTAAAACTATGCTAATATCCAGTGCTGGCAATTGGTGTGTGAAACTGGTAGGCAATTTGGTAATACATATAAAGTGCCATAAAAACATCCAACATGCCCTTTTGTCCACTATTTCCTCTTCTGGAAGTCTATATTAAGGGCGAAAGAAAATATGGGCAGAGTGAAGGGCAGTGCTTTCTCCACATGCATAGAGACATTCATCTGAGCCTCACGCATAAAATGAAAACTTGGAAACAAATTTAAATGCCCAAAATAAGACAACAGTCAAATAAAATATAAATCCACTGAATTATTTATGTTTACACATAACATGTATATAACAGAAAAATGCTTCTCATACAACGTCAAACCAGAAAGAGCTAGATATAAAAATGTGCAAATAATGAAAACCTGCATTTAATGCATAGAAAATACAAGGAGGAAAAACACTAAAATAGTGACTATGGTTGGTTAACACAATGGTATAGAATGACTTTTCCCATTTCCCAGTATCTTGCACATGTTTCAAAATGTGATTTCATTGCTTCTACTATTTTTATACAGCTTTTAAAAAATGGGAGGGGAGGATTTCATAAGGTATTTGCAAATTTAAAATAGAAGAATAGAAATCTGAGTGTTCTTTGAAACTTTTTTAAAATCAAAATAACAGTGCAATAAGGATGATTCATAATTTGTTTGATGTAGTTCAAGTTCTTTTGTACAGAGGATGCTAAAAAAATGGTTATGATTTCACTTGGGGTCTTAGAAGTTATCTCAGAAGTTATTTAATTCTAAATAAAACTGGAAAGCCATTTGAGTTTTAAGTTGGAATGTTCCATAATCTAATTTATGCTATAGCCTCTGTTTTCTAGTTTGTTTTTTGGTAAAATCTGACATCTTAGATGTCCAGTGAATTATCTGTGGGAAGAGGAAGAATCATTTATACCATCTAACTCTTAATCTAAAAAACTAACATCATTAGGTAAAAAATCATTTTTAGTAATACTGCAAATCTTAACATCTCCCCTACTACACTGCCAGTTTCTGAGGTATGGCAGGGATGCATCTTATTTTCACATGGTGGGTGGTTCTTACATAAGTATACAGAGTTGTGCTTGAGGAGGTATACAAGGGGAAAAACTAATGCCCCATCAGTCAAGATCATCACAAACCACCACTCAGGTAAGCAGACATAAATAGGGCTGTCCACATTCAAATAAATCTTTCTTAGATAGTAAAATATTTCTGAGAGAAGAGGTGAGTACCCAAAGCACCAAACCAAAACAGTTCAGGCAAGCCCCCAGGTTCTCTAAGCCTGAGCCCTGGAACACTCAATCATAGCCAACCATATAGTATACATTACTACAATGGATTCTGAGAATTTGGCCTTTTGGTTAGTGGTGGTGAACAGAGAATGGTCTTTCACTAGGATATGTCAAAAGAATGTATCTGAGTTTGATCCAATGACCAAATTACACAGATAATTCTGTCATATAGTAACTTGGCTTTCATTGACCTATACTGAAAGATTATTTTGATTGAAATAAATGTTATATAAGATAAATTCTCCAATAGGGACTGAAGCATTTTAGTTAACCAAGGCTGCTACATTTGCTATTAAAGCCACTGGGTCTCCAGGTCTTAGAAAAATATAGTAGGAAGAAGTTTATAATCTATATCCAGTACCCAATGAAGTGATGTACAACATACTAAAAGCACAAATGAATATGTGTAAATACTCTAGTTTAAAAAGGACATCACATACAAAATATTATTTGATAACTAAAATGTATCTATACCTTTCTTTGTATCTTTCAACATGCTCCCTTCACACATTATATGTCACTTCATATTCAAAGAAGCGTTTTTAGTTAAGCAAGGCAGGTATTATCACCTCATCATAGGTGTGGTAAGTGGTAAGCTTAAGTGATCTACAAAAGTTCACATAGCTGCTAGATGTCAAAGCAGAAACTACACTTGTAGGGTGAATGACACTCTCATTTGCCTCTCCTCCCCTTACCAGATCTCCATCAGAGAGCTGACTGACTTGCTTCTTATGCAAGCAATGTGATCAAAAAGAAATTATTTGATGACATCCCAGATATATGTCCTTTCTTGATAGCTGGCCAGCAGTAAGAGTTGATTCATCTACTAACACTCCATAATAGAAAATCCATAGATTCTTACCCAAAAGGCAAACTGGTAATTTAAAAGGTAAGCCTCCTACTGAGCCAAAGTCCAAACATTATTTTAAAAGAATTTATTTAAAAATTCAAGGACTAACATAAAGGAAAACCAGAGGCAGACTGATCAGAGGTTTTTCTCCCTTGTTTTCTTTTTAATTGGAA
>NW_016814816.1:778522-797510 GCF_001698545.2 Rhinopithecus bieti | reverse complement strand
TTTTTTGAGACGGAGTCTTGCTCTGTCGCCCAGGCTGGAGTGCAGTGGCCGGATCTCAGCTCACTGCAACCTCCGTCTCCCGGGTTCACGCCATTCTCCTGCCTCAGCCTCCCGAGTAGCTGGGACCACAGGCGCCCGCCACCTCGCCCAGCTAATTTTTTTGTATTTTTTTAGTAGAGACGGGGTTTCACCGTGTTAGCCAGGATGGTCTCAATCTCCTGACCTCGTGATCCACCCGTCTCGGCCTCCCAAAGTGCTGGGATTACAGGCTTGAGCCACCGCGCCCAGCAATACATCACTCCCCACCACCTCAGGCACCGCTGGGATTCGAACCCAGGATCTCCTGTTTACCAGATAGGCGCTTTAACCAGCTAAGCCACAGCGCCGGTTTTCTACTGTTTACATCAAGCAAGACATTTCAATTATCTAGAATAACTATGCCAATTATTTTGCATAGTCATTTGGCAGTAGTCCTAAAATAAGTCCTAACTTATTACACCAATTAATATGAATACTTTTAAATTATTTCAACTGAGTAAAATGTTTCTAAACTTTAAAATAGCTATCTTCTTAAGTATGGAGACTTATTGGTGTATCTACTATGAATTACTAAGAATTATGTTTTATATAAAATACAGTAGCTAACATGTTTTGAGTTCTTCATTATGTACTGGGCACTCAGCTATTTAAACATGAAATCTCACTGACTCTTCACAACAATCCTATGGTGTAGGTTTTTGAGACAGGCGCTTTCTCTGTTGCCCAGGCTGGAGTACAGTGGCATCCTCACAACTTACTACAGCCTCGACCTTTTGGCATCAAGCGATCCCCCTGCCTCAGCCTCTCAAGTAGCTGGAACTACAGGTATGTGCCACCACACCTCGCTGAATATTTTTTTAATTTTTTGTAGAGATGGAGGCCTCCCTATGTTGCTGAGGCTGGTCTCAAACTCCTGTCCTCAAGTTATACCTCTCATCTTGGCCTCCCAAAGAGTGTTGGGATTACAGGCGTGAGCCACCATGCCCGGCCACAAACAACTTTTAAATCTACTTTATAAATGTGGAAACAGAGGCACTAAACATTACTTAACCAATCAGAAGGTAAGAAAACTGGGATCTGAATGTAAAAAGTCTAGCCACTATACTATATGGCCTCTGTGATCTACCTGTTCTCTTGTGTGGCTTTGGGATAATGGAAAAAGCATAGCCTCCAGACTCTGACTAACTGGGTTCAAATCCTAGCTCCTGTGCTTATAGATGCAATCTTGAGAAAGCTAGAGAAAATGTTCTTGCACTTCTCAACAACAAAAGACACACAAGGATCTGGGTAAAGTGGCTCATGCTTGTAATCCCAGGACTCTGGAAGGCCAAGGCAGGAGGATGGACCACTTGAGGTCAGGAGTTCAAGACCAACAGAGTGATATCCCATCTCTAAAAAACCTTTGTTTAAATGAAATAGCCAAGCATGGTGGTACATACCTGTAATCTCAGGAGGCTGAGTTGGGAAGATTGCTTGAAGTCAGGAGTATAAGGCTGCAGTGAGCTATGATTGCACCACTGTACCTAGCCTGGACTACAGAGTGAAACCCTGTCTCAATTTAAAAAAAGAAAAAGAAAGAAAAAAGGCACTTAAGGCCTGATGTAAGCGTTTCTGCACTGCAGAACTGTTGTGAAAATGTAACACCTAGAAAACAGTGACTAGCTCATGCTTAGGGATCAAAAATCTCAGCTGTAACACAGTGACTCCTCAGGGGATGGTGAGGTGTTTGAGACGATGGCTCCACACCACATGGCCTCAAACTGCTCTTGTTGAATTCTTCAGTTTTTTCTTTTTTAAAGGTTTTACTTCTTCATGCTATCACTTAATCAAGCTGACACTGGGGATGTGCCTGCATATAAGGCATTCCCTTCTGTGCCTTTTTTTTCTTTTTTCTTTTCTTTTTTGAGACAGCATCTCACTTTGTCACCCAGGCTGGAGTACAGTGGCAAGATTATGGCTCATGCAGCTTCGATCTCCTGGGTTCCAGCAATACTCTCACCTCAGCCCCCCAAGTAGCTGGGACTACAGGCATGTGCCACCACGTCTGGTTAATTTTTGTATTTTTGTGGAGATGGGGTTTCGCCATGTTGCTCATGCTAGTCTCAAGCTTCTGGCTCAAGCAATCTGCCTGCCTCAGCCTCCAAAGTGCTGGGAGCATGTGCCTCTTTCAAATACACTATAAATTAGAAAGCTAAACTTTCTAAAACAATTTATAAGTAGGAATATCCAAATTCTAGGAGAAGATTCTGGGTCTTTCCAATTAGCTAAGAGAAAAACTTCAGTATGTGGACATTGTAACATCTAGTTCTGGCTTTTTAGAGTTCGATTTGCTTATTCACCTTCTTTGTGAGGTTTGAAGAATGCTGAGGATACCACACATTTTAGACCTACACATAAACTTGGTCTTACTGGAGCACACTATAACGTAGCACTGCCACTATCCCATCCAATCAAATACACAGGACAAAGACAGGCAAAGTGGGTTCAGGCTGGTATACCAGACTGCTTAAAAAATGCATAAAAGCATATGCAACCTTTTTCTGGCTAAGAGTTAAAAGAAATTAAAAATGACACTTAGGCTGGGCGTGGTGGTTCATGCCTGTAACCCCAGCACTTTGAGAGGCCAAGGCGGGCAGATCGCTTAGAGCCCAGGAGTTCAAAACCAGACTGGGCAACATGGTGAAACACAGTCTCCATGAAAAATACAAAACTTAGCCAGGCATGGTGCCCGGCGCCTGTAGTCCCAGCTACTTAGGAGGCTAAGGTGGGAGGATTACTTGAGCCTGGGAGGTGGAGGTTGCAGTGAGCCAAAATCACTGCCAGCCTGGGTGACAGAAAGAGACCATCTTAAAAAAGAAGATACCTAATTGAAGACACATTTGGAGGTTTAAGGTGCTTTACAGAAGAGGAACTAAAGTATTGGGCAGATGTCTCCCTTTTAGATAAATTTGCCAAACTCACTGCCAAATATGGTCTGACAGAACTTTTCAGTACACTGTGCCAACGTAATGCTATTTGCACACACTCTCTAGTAAGTTAGCAAAGGAAACTGACTCCATCTTTCAGTGATGAGCCCATTAGACAAACCTAAGTACTGAAAACCGCTAAGTGGTAGAAGAGAACATAATCACACTGTTTACTGTGAGACAAAGTCTTCACTGGATTAAAATAAAAGCACACAAGGGAGGGTGAAATGGAAGGATCACACAAAATATATCTGAGATGCCTCAAAAATAAAAGAGCTGTCAAATCAAAAACAAAGTTTAGAATGTTCCATCCTTATTACAGCAACTGTATCAAGCACTGCTATACTTCTGTGTCCCATCATAGAAACTGCCATTCCCAAACATTTTTCAAAATTCAGTGTCAGTCATTCCCTATCCAAGAAGCTGATTAACTACATATATATATATATACATAATTTTTTCTTTTTTTTTTTTTTGAGACAGAGTCCTGCTCTGTCGCCCAGGCTGGAGTGCAGTGGCACGATCTCAGCTCACTGCAACCTCTGCCTCCTGGGTTCAACCGATTCTCCTGCCTCAGCCTCCCAAAGAGCTGGGACTACAAGCGCCCACCACCACGAATGGCTAATTTTTGTATTTTTAGTAGAGACGGGGTTTCACCATGTTAGCCAGGCTGTTTTCCAACTCCTGACCTCAGGTGATTCGCCTGCCTCAACCTCCCAAAATGCCAGGATTATAAGCGTGGGCCACCATGCCTGGCATGTGTCACATTTCAAAAAGGTTATGAACCATAATAGGGCAGGGGTCAGCAAACTTTTTCTGTAAAGAGCCAGTTGGTAAATATCTTAGGCTTTGAAGGCCAAAGTTTCTGTCATAACTACTCAAATCTGCCATTAGACCACGCAATTAGTCACTGACAATACATTAAATGCTATGGTCTGAATTTTTTTTGTCCCCCCAAAATTTACCAAAGTGATGGTGTTTGGTGGTAGAACCTGTGAGGGACGATTAGGTCATGAGGGCAGAACCCTCATAAATGGGATTAGTGTCCTTATACAAGGGCATGCATGACCCTCTCATTCTTCCCATCATGTGAGGTCACAGCAAGAAGGTATCATCTATGAACCAGGAATAGGGCTCACACCAGACACTGAATTTGCCAGCACCTTGATCTTGGGTTGTCCAGCCTCCAGAACTGTAGGAAACTCAATTTCTGTTGTTTATAAGCCATCCAGTTTATGGTATTTTGCTATAGTAGCCCCAAAGGACTAAGACATAAACTAATGAGTATGGATGTGCTACAATAAAGCTTTATTTATAGACTCTGAAATTTGAATTTCATATAATTTTCACATCACAAAATATTATTGTTTTGACTTTTTTTTCTAACCACTAAAAAAAAGGTAAAAAACATTCTTAGTTTGCAGGCTATACAAAAACAGGTGGATCTGGCCTATGGGCCACAATTTTCGGATCCTTGACAATAGGCTGCCCTAATATTCAAGAATGTATACGCAAAAAAACCTACCAACTACAATTTTAGAATTACGTTACCTTTGAATCTAAAGGGGCGGGAGTATGCTATTATGTTTTCTGAAATAGAAACTATGGGCCGGGCATGGTGGTGCATGCCTGTAGTCCCAGCTACTCAGGAGGTTGAGGTGGGAGGATCGCTTGAGCCCAGGAGGTTGAGGCTGCAGTGAGCTGTGATCACGCCACTGTATTTCAATCTGGGTGAAACAGTGAGACCCAGAAAAGAAAGAAAGAGAGAAAGAGAAAGAAAGAGAGGGCCGGGCGCGGTGGCTCAAGCCTGTAATCCCAGCACTTTGGGAGGCCGAGACGGGTGGATCACGAGGTCAGGAGATCGAGACCATCCTGGCTAACACGGTGACACCCCGTCCCTACTAAAATACAAAAAAACTAGCCGGGCGAGGTGGCAGGCACCTGTAGTCCCAGCTACTCGGGAGGCTGAGGCAGGAGAATGGCGCAAACCCGGGAGGCGGAGTTTGCAGTGAGCTGAGATCCGGCCACTGCACTCCAGTCCGGGCGACAGAGCGAGACTCTGCCTCAAAAAAAAGAGAAAAGAAAAGAAAGGAAAGAGAGGAAGAGAGAAGAGAAGAGAAGAGAGGAAGGAAAGAGAGAGAGAAACAAACAAACAAACTATCCTATAGAGACTACTTAAAACTCTTGGCCTCTAAAGTTAATACCAAAATGTTAAATGAGAAATTGTGTCTTTTTAATAACCTTTAAACATATTTTAGCTTACCTCAGGAATGACTTAAACCTCAGCAGTGCTCATATTAGCAAAGTATTTTTATGTCCATCCTCGATAGCTAGGGTATCTCCCCACCCCCCCAAGCCAACTAATCATTAAGGCACTGTGCCAATAGTAAGTTTCCGTAATATGATACCTACCAGCTATTTCCAGAAGCTTCATTAGAAAATATGTTGGGTCTAAAATAAGCATGAGAACACTTTGGGATCAGAGATGAGACTGTCGAGAACAAAGGCTTAGTCAGCCTTCTGTGAGCTCAGCAGAAGTATGCAAGGTAAGTACTATAAAATCATATAGGCAGTTCTGTTACTATTCAAAACTGGTTCTATACATCACTAGATTACAGAGTATTCTTACCAATTCTATACAACAAACAATTCTGAAAAACTAAGAGGTTACTCTGATTCCATGATGACACTTTCCACGAGTTGATGTGATCGTTCTTGTATGGATACCCTTGTAAACTGGTGCTGTTAGCCTGTACTGAACCTTTTCCATTTGATTGGCCTCAGTGGGTTCAGATCTAACACATTCCTCGCAGGCAGTGCCCCCTGTGGGGTGGGGAAAAGAGGGCAGAGTCTCCAGTATGTCAGCTGTCTCCCTACAATATCTCTAAAAAACATCTACAGTGGCTCAAGAACAGTGTTTTTCAAATAGTGGGTTCCTGAACCACTAAGAGGTGATAGGCCAATGCTGTGCTGTCACAGAAAGCATTTTTTAATGGAAATGAAACAGTATTATTGAGAACATCAGCAAGCATGGCATGTTTTAGGGGTAAGTCTTGTCTTGTGAAAATCTGTTTCTGTTATTTACAGTATGTGTGTACTGGGTTGTGATGCAAATTTTCTTACTTTACAGGGGGTAGCAGTCTTAAAAATGGCTTGAAATGCCTGCCAGACCTAAAGAGACATAAAAGATAAGTAAGCAATCAGGAGAGCAGTCAGACCTGGAAATAAAAACTGCAGTCATCACTTCATGGCACAGAAAGCTTCGGGATAATTGGCATAATCTAAGAAAAGGGCATCAGGTAGGAGAAAATTGCCCAGCCTTAGAAGATAGGGACACCAACATTTAGAGGGCAGATAGAGGAAGAGCCACCAAAACCAGATGAAGCAGTGGCCAGAGAGGTGGGAGGAAAATCATGAGGTGAGGCTCCCCGTGCAAGCTTCCTGTACTACAGGGAAAACTTGTAAAACTAAAAGCTAAGGCTGGCCGTAGTGGCTCACAACTGTAATCTCAGCACTTTGGGAGGCCAAAGTGGGCAGATCACCTGAGGTTGGGAGTTGGAGACCATCCTGGCCAAAATGGTGAAACCTCATCAAAATATAAAAATTAGCCAGCATGGTGGCGCACACCTGTAATTCCAGCTATTCAGGTGGCTGAGGCACAAGAATTGCTTGAACCAGGGAGGCAGAGGCTGCAGTAAGCCAAGATTGGGCCATTGCATTCCAGCCTGGGGGACAGAGCGAGACTCTGTCTCAGAAAAAAGGAAAAAAAAAAAGTTAGTAAGAAGGCATATCTCAGGCCGGGCACAGTGGCTCACGCCTGTAATCCCAGCACTTTGGGAGGCCGAGGCGGGCAGATCATGAGGTCAGGAGATGGAGACCCCATCCTAGCTAACACAGTGAAACCCTGACTCTATTAAAAAAAAAATACAAAAAAAAATTAGCCAGGTGTGGTGGCAAGCACCTGTAATCCCAGCTACTCAGGAGGCTGAGGCAGGAGAATGGTGTAATTCCGGGAGGTGGAGGTTGCAGTGAGCCAAGATCATGCCACTGCACTCCAGCCTGGGCAACAGAGCGAGACTCCATCTTTAAAAAAAAAAAAAAAAAAAAAAAAAAAAAAAAAAAAAAAAGGCGTATCTCAATTTCCCATTTTAAAAACATAAGGCATGAATGAATAAGGGTTGGAGAACATTTACAAAGTAAAGACAGTAAAAAAAGATGCTACACAGCCTGGAAATTTACTTACTTTGCTGACACATATCTAGGAATACTCACTTGATATTTTATGGTAAGTACTGTATACCAAGAGAGAATGTTGGTATCCATTTAAACCACCTATTTCCATATTTGAAGACATGTGGGAGACTCACATAATAGTTAATCATTTTAGGTTTGTCTGTTACTGTTCTAAAGGCGCCAAACCACGCCACAGTGAATCTTGTCCTTAATGCATGTTTTCCACGATCTTCTTGCAAATTTCACACTAAATTTCCTGCGAGGAAAGGATCATACTTAATAATCTGGCAGCAAATGCTTTCAACATAAAGTATAATAGAATAACAGGGTTGCCTTTTGTTTAGATTGGAGTTGTCCCAAAGTTTTATCCTGAGTCCCTGTCATCAGAAGCCACAGCTTCTAATCTTCTGGGCAGCAACCTCACTTGGAGTTAAGGGGGTTCCCTGGAAACAAACATGAGAATCTAGTATCATGACTACTTTAAATGTCTTTGTCTAGTTCATAACTTCTTACAAATAACCTATCAGTACTCTTGGTTTTAACAAAAGAGGACATTTCTGTAGTGGGACGCTTTCTTTTTCAATATTTACTTAGAAAAGAGGTAACTGCTCAGGACAATTAGTATGTTATAGAATCAGGATGCTGCTGCTGAAATGGGCCTTAAAAATTATCTTGCCAAGTTCCCTCATTTAACAGATAACAAACTGGAGCTTTTCCCAGGTGATCCAAAGGAAAGAACCTGGCTGTCAGAAGTGATCCACAGGAAAGAACCTGGCTGTCAGAAGCAGTCAGATGAGGGTTTCAACCCCACTTCTATTACTTTTTCATCAAAGTCAGTTTCTTCATTTGTAAAATAAAAACTACCAATCACAGGGTAATTAAAAGGAAGCAATGTGTTTAAAGCACTTGGCACATGGTAGGTACTCAAAAGCAAATCTCTCTCCTTCAGCCCCGGGAAAAGTCTACATTGGGACCTACTCCCACTCCTCTGAGACTTTAGCCCACCCCTAAAAACACACACATACACAAGCAAAAAAACCACAAGAATATATATGTATTTCATCTTTTTATTGGTCCTAATTTAAATATAAAATTAACATTAAGGGGCTTCTTATATAATACACCTAAATTCAAACTCAATTCAAAAGATGGCAATGGTTTAAGGAAAGGGTAGAGAAAGAAGAAAACCAAGGAGCCTCAGTGAGACAAGGGGAAAACAAGCAAGTCCAATATCACAGAAGTCAAAGTTGAAATTCCATATAAATGACTACTGGTATCAAAAGCCAGGAAAAGATTAAAGAGAAACAGAAGCTGAAATAACCCATTGTATTGGCTATAAAATCAGTGGTGACCTTGAAGAGAGATGTTCCAAAGGTGAGGGTAAAAAACTAAAGCCAGTAACAGAAATCAAAATAAAAATAAGTACTAGATAAGTAAAATCAATGGAAACAGCCACTCATTTGAAGTGCTCAGCAGTAAGGAGACAAATCAAACAATTACCATGTGTGGGGGCAAGATAAAAGAGTAGGAGATAAGAGCACAGGCTCTGAAGCCACACTGCCCGGATTCACATCCCAACTCTACCAAGTAGTAGCTATGTGACCTCAGGAGAACTGCTTACCTTCTCCATGCCTATTTCCACATCTGTAAAGCAAGTTTAAAAATGTTACTTCCTCTGCCAGTTATTTTTCTGTTGGTTCTCAACTCTTCTCTGTATTACAAAGGAATAGAAGTCTATAAACTATATTTTCCAAACACCCTTGTCAACTTCCTTTCAGTTGGGTTCCACTCACAGGAAACACTGTCAAGAGGCTGCAAGGTGAGAGAAAGAAAAGGCCTTTTTTGTTTCTTGGTTCTAGTGATACCTCCAACAGCAGTAACAGACAACTGTAGGCTCCATCATCATCTGTGGTGGCTCCAAAACAGCAGAACCAATGAAGATCTCCAGCAGACCTGCAGGGTATGTACTTTATGCAGCAGCAGATACCTGATATTTGATAATATCCTCTTCTCCTTTTTACTCATTCAACAATCAACATTCATTCACACACACACACACACACACACACACACACAATCTCTCTATCTCTCTCTGCTTTTCTGGTCCAACATCACTCTCCCAACACACACTTTTTTTCTTTTTGGTCCTCCAGCCCTTTCAACATCACTGTAACCAATACCCTGCATTAAATCTTTCTCTGCTTAAAACATCTATCTAATGGTAGGTTTTGGTGGGGTTGTTTCCCCATTTTCCTGACTGGACACTAACTGACAGCACCTACTTCTTACACTTGTTTTGAAAATGAAATGAGTTTAGAAAGTAGAGACTTTAGATCACTACCTGGCTCCTAGAAAGCACTTTATCAATATTAACAATTGTTGCTCTTCAAGCATCAAACCCACATCCAAAATCGAGTTCCTTGTCTCCCATACAGAATCAAATTCTGAAAACAGTCCTATCATCCTTTCCCTCATCCAGGCTCCAAATATGAGGTGCTTTTCTTCACATCATATGCAAAATCTGCGGGTCCCCTCTTTAGCAAGTCCACCCATCTTCATTCACCTGCTGTAAGCCTTTAACGAGCCTGGATCAAAGCCCTCCCCCTCCCCAGGGATTTCTCTGCCTGCAGGCTCTAGGTCATTCTACAGGTGCCCCAGAGCATTTCATTTCATTTCATTTCATTTATTCCATTCCATTATTTCATTCCATTATTTCACTCCATTATTTCATCATTTCATTATTTCATCATTTCATTTCATTTCATTTCATCATTTCATTTCATTTCTTTCATTCCATTTCATTCCATTTCATCATTTCATTTCATCATTCCATTCCATTCCATTTCATTATTTCATTTCATTACTACATCATTTCATTATTTCATCATTTCATTTCATTTCATCATTTCATCATTTCATTTCATTTCATCCTTTCATTCCATTTCATTTCATTTCATTTCTTTCATTCCATTCCATTCCATCATTTCATTTCATCATTTCATCATTTCATTTCATCATTTCATTCCATTCCATTCCATTCCATCATTTCATTCCATCATCATTTCATTTATTTAATTTCATTTCATTATTTCATCATTTCATTATTTCATCATTTCATTTCATCATTTCATTTCATTTCATTTCTTTCATTCCATTCCATCATTTCATTTCATCATTTCATTTCATCATTTCATTCCATTCCATTCCATTATTTCATCATTTCATTTCATTTCATCATTTCATCATTTCATTTCATTTCTTTCATTACATTCCATTTCATCATTTCATCATTTCATTCCATTTCATTCCATTCCATTTCATTATTTCATTTCATTATTTCATCATTTCATTATTTCATCATTTCATTTCATTTGATTTTATCATTTCATTTCATCATTTCATTTCATCATTTCATTCCATTCCATTCCATTCCATCATTTCATTCCATCATCATTTCATTTATTTATTTAATTTCATTTCATTATTTCATCATTTCATTATTTCATCATTTCATTTCATCATTTCATTTCATTTCATTTCTTTCATTCCATTCCATCATTTCATTTCATCATTTCATTTCATCATTTCATTCCATTCCATTCCATTATTTCATCATTTCATTTCATTTCATCATTTCATCATTTCATTTCATTTCTTTCATTACATTCCATTTCATCATTTCATCATTTCATTCCATTTCATTCCATTCCATTTCATTATTTCATTTCATTATTTCATCATTTCATTATTTCATCATTTCATTTCATTTGATTTTATCATTTCATTTCATCATTTCATTTCATCATTTCATTCCATTCCATTTCATTTCATTTCATTCCATTTCTTTCATTCCATTCCATCATTTCATTCCATCATCATTTCATTATTTATTTCATCATTTCATCATTTCATTTCATTTCATTTCATCATTTCATTTCTTTTCATCATTCCATTTCATCATTTCAATTCATTACATTTCATTTCATTTCTTCCATTCCATTCCATTCCATCATTTCATTATTTCATCATTTCATTTCATCATTTCATCATTTCATTTCATCGTTTCATTTCATCGTTTCATTCCATTTCATTTCATTTCATTCCATTTCTTTCATTCCATTGCATTCCATTCCATCATTTCATTCCATCATCATTTCATTTCATTATTTATTTCATCATTTCATCATTTCATTTCTTTTCATTTCATCATTTCATTTCATTTCTTCCATTCCATTCCATTCCATTCCATTCCATCATTTCATTATTTCATCATTTCATTATTTCATCATTTCATTTCATCATTTCATTCCATTTCATTTCATTCCATTTCGTTTCATTCCATTTCTTTCATTCCATTCCATCATTTCATCATTTCATTTCATCATTTATTTCATCATTTCATCATTTCATTTTATTTCATCATTTCATTTCATCATTTCATCATTCCATTTCATTACATTTCATTTCATTCCATTTCTTTCATTCCATTCCATTTCTTTCATTCCATTCCATTCCATTCCATCATTTCATTCCATCATCATTTCATTTCATTATGTATTTCATCATTTCATTATTTCATCATTTCATTATTTATTTCATTTCATTTCATCATTTCATCATTATTATTTCATTTCATCATTTCATTTCATTTCATTACATTTCATTTCATCATTTCATTTCTTCCATTCCATTCCATTCCATTTCATCATTTCATTATTTCATCATTTCATTATTTCATTTCATTTCATTATATCATTTCATTTCATCATTTCATTTCATTTCATCATTTCATTTCATTTCATTTCATTTCATCATTTCATTCCATTTCATTTCCTTCCATTTCATTTCATTCCATTTCTTTCATTCCATTCCATTCCATCATTTCATCATTTCATTTCATTCTTTATTTCATCATTTCATTATTTCATCATTTCATTATTTCATCATTTCATTATTTATTTCATCATTTCATTTCATCATTTCATCATTTCATTTCATCATTTCATTTCATTTCTTCCTTTCCATTCCATTCCATTCCATTTCATCATTTCATTATTTCATCATTTCATTATTTCATCATTTCATTATATCATTTCATTTCATCATTTCATTCCATTTCATCATTTCATTTCATCCCATTTCACTGCATTCCATTTCATTATTTCATTATTTCATCATTTCATTATTTCATCATTTCATCATTTATTTCATTATTTATTTCATCATTTCATTATTTCATCATTTCATTTCATTATTTATTTCATCATTATTTCATCATTTCATTTCATTTCATCATTTCATTTCATTTCATCATTTCATTTCATTTCATCATTTCATTTCATTTCATCATTTCATTTCATTTCATCATTTCATTTCATTTCATCATTTCATTTCATTTCATCATTTCATTTCATTTCATCATTTCATTTCATTTCATCATTTCATTTCATTTCATCATTTCATTTCATTTCATCATTTCATTTCATCATTTCATTTCATCATTTCCTTCATTTCATCTCATTTCATTTCATCTCATCTCATCATTTCATCATTTTATTTCATCATTTCATTTCATCATTTCATTTCATTCCATTTCATTCCATTCCATTATTTCATTTCATTATTTCATCATTTCATTTCATCATTTCATTTCATTCCATTTCATTCCATTCCATTATTTCATTTCATTATTTCATCATTTCATTTCATCATTTCATTTCATCATTTCATTTCATCATTCCATTTCATTTCATTACATTTCATTTCATTTCATTCCATTTCTTTCATTCCATTCCATTCCATTCCATCATTTCATTCCATCATCATTTCATTTCATTATTTCATCATTTCATTATTTCATCATTTCATTTCATTTCATCATTTCATCATTTCATCATTTCATCATTTCATTTCATCATCAATCATTTCATCATTTCGTTTCATCATTTCATTACATTTCATTTCTTCCATTCCATTCCATTCCATCATTTCATTATTTCATCATTTCATTTCATCATTTCATTTCCTTTCATTTCATCATTTCATCAGTTCATTCCATTCCATTTCTTTCATTCCATTCCATTCCAGTCCATCATTTCATTTCATCATTTCATCATTTCATCATTTCATTTCATTATTTCATCATTTCATTTCATTATTTATTTCATCATTATTTCATCATTTCATTTCATTTCATCATTTCATTTCATTTCATCATTTCATTTCATTTCATCATTTCATTTCATTTCTTTCATTCCATTCCATTCCATTTCATCATTTCATCATTTCATTTCATTCCATTTCATTCCATTCCATTTTTTCATTTCATTATTTCATCATTTCATTATTTCATCATTTCATTATTTCATCATTTCATTCCATTTCATTTCTTCCCATTCCATTCCATCATTTCATCACTTCATTACTTCATTTCATCATTTCATTTCATTATTTCATTTCATTATTTATTTCATCATTTCATTATTTATTTCATTTCATCATTTCATCATTTCATTTCATCATTTCATTTCATTTCATTCCATTTCATTTCATTCCATTCCATTCCATCATTTCATTCCATCATCATTTCATTTCATCATTTCATCATTTCATCATTTTTCATTTCATCATTTCATTTCATCATTTCATTCCATTTCATTTCATTTCATTTTTCATTCCTTTCCATTCCATTTCATCATTTCATCTCATCATTTCATCTCATCATTTCATCTCATCATTTCATCATTTCATCATTTCTCCATTCCATTCCATATTTCATTTTTTTGAGACGGCGTATTGCTGTGTCGCCCAGGCTGGAGTGCAGTGGCGGGGCAGTGAGATCACGTCATTCTCCACAAACAAAAAAAGTGGTACCCAAGGTCACAAGTCCATTCAGCCACATACGGCCTTCCTGAACCCCTGCCTTCTTTCTCAACACTAGTTCTCACTATACCTGTCTCCTATTTGCATCCTCAAATCTTGTACCCCAACCACAAGAGAAATCCCTGGCATTCCCCAAACCCCCGCCTTTGGTCCCTCCATATATGGATGGAATGCCTTCTGTGATCCACTCCCACTGCAGAGCCTTTGTTAGATCCTTTCCATCTCAATCAGAACCTCTCTTATTCTTCTTTAGCATTTCACCAAACCATCACTAACATAATTTACCACCATGTGTGTTATATGTATTGCGCTCCTAATGAGACTAACGTTCATTACACCTGAAATGTCCTCTATACAGCAGAGCTTCCCCATATGAGAGATTAAAGTTCCAAGACAGCAATACCTCAGGTCTTGAGCCAGCCAACACCTGTGGCGTCCAATCACCAGCCCAGCCTGTTAGCAGCTTATCTACAATTAGAAATCACCTCCTATCCTAGTGCAGTACAAATTATTTTCTGTGTGCTATGAAGTAAAAGAGACTGGGAAGCACTGCTCTATAGCGTCTGGTTCAGCACCTTAAACACAAAACAATAGCACTGGTCTTCCACCAGAGCTCAAGAAATGGAAAGAACTCCTTCTCTATTTCCAAATTTTTACTAGCAGCATTTCCTTGTACTTGTAAACGCTCTCAAGTAAAACCATACCAGTTCCTCACCTATTTACAATTTTCTTAATTTTTGGAATGTGAATTTAAAAAGTTAATGAAAACACAGAAGTTTTAAATATAAGAAGACTATATATTCCAGAGTCATTTGTATTCATAAATATTAGATTTTATTTTGGACCATTTAACACATAACTGGATTCTGACAGTCAGTTGGAATTCAGAACACAGTTTCCTATCAAGGGGGAAAACTGTGGTGTGCTTCTTAGGCTTCCATTTCTCATAAATACTTTAAAACAATACTGCTTCAAATAACAGCAGTTAAATAATGCTGTCTGGGGGGAAAAAACATTAACTTAAAAGAATGAGGAAATACATGATTTTTTTGCAGAGATTTTTGGGGATGTTCAAGATCTTTTCAAAGGCTTAAAATGTTCAAGACATTATTTCTAACTTTAAAATTCTGTAAGATGCATTTTCCTTGTTACAAGGCTATCACTGTAGTAACTTTATCAGCCATGTATAATGACAACTGAAACAAAAAGAACAGAAAAAAGAGAACACTGGAAAAGTAAAGGGGGCAAGGAAATAAGTAGAGGCATAGAAGACATACAAAATGGTGGAACTTAGTTTTGAGCAATAAATGAGAGGAGAGATATGAAAAGAAAAACCATTCAGGATATTCCAGGAAAGCTGTCAAAAACTGAGGCAGCAACTTTCCCATGACTGCCATAAGATGGCGCTAACAACCAAGGACAGCTTGGTAACTCATTAAATAGGAAGAGCAGGGTTAAAACAGGTCCTGGAGTAAACAGGCAATTTTTTAAAAAATCCTTCAAAGGTATAAGGTAAGGTTTCCAAATTTACAGACACCTGTGAAAACATTTCCCTAGCCAACAGGGAAATTATAAAAGGATGGTTTAGTTTTCATAAAGCTATGATTATTTCATTAAGAAGACTGTCTTCTATTCTGAGATTATTTTTTAATTCTATTAGAATGTTTTGTTTTAAACTGTAATTACTACATGAGCCAGTTCTGGGTGTGTTTACCCACAGATACACTCTTTGAGAGCTCTGTATCTCAAGGGAGCTGATCACTGCCAGACCCCATTTCTCAGGCTCCTAGATCAGCTGGCTTTTCTCTGAGTTCAGTCTAGGAGAGGCACTGGTGGAAATCTGGCAGGTGAGAAGGAAGGAAGGATTCACAACATTTCTCCCACTCCTTCCATCTCTTCTTTCGGTAGTGTTTCCAGCAATGGCTGCATTGCTTCCATGACTCCAGCTCCTACTTGCCCCTACCAGGAGGTTCCAGTCTCCTGAGGTGAACCCTGGCTCCTAAATTCCCATAGCCTCACCCTAGTGAGTGTATTATCTTTGTGTATTACCTTCATGCTGCTTTAAAAGGCCTCATCATTCAATCTAGCTTGCTGTTTCAGCCACACAACCTACATAACTAATCCCCTGTACTGAATTCCTGTTTCAAAAACTTAAGAGTGGTTTCTCTTTTCCTAGGTGGACCCTGACCACTACATTAGGCCAGTGGTTCTATGTGTATCAGAATCACCAGGAATGCTTACTTAAAACCCAGATGCTAGGCCCCATCTCCAGAGTTTCCCAGTCAGTATCTCTATGTGAAGCCCCAGAATGTGTATCTCTAACAAATTAAGAGGTGATGATGATGCTACTGAACCAGAGACTACATTTTGAAAAATACTACAAAAAAACAAAGAATTGAACATCTTACACTGGTCTGTTTCTCCTTTTTACAAACTGGATAGTAAAATCCAAGACTCAAGAAAACCCATACTTCTGTCTTCATACAAAATATATATATATCAAATCTGTAAAACAACTTATTACTATGGAAGACAATGTTTTTAAGAAATGAGGGTTTTATCTTATTTTAATTTTCACAGCCAAGTCCAAAGGAATGATTTTTTAAAGTAAATATAGTATGTTGGTGCAAAAGTAATTACAATTTTTGCCCTTACTTTCAATAATTTCATTAATAGCATTCATTGTATTTTACCAGAAATAAAATCCCAAATATCCTAACCAACCCACTGAACTTCTATGAAAATAAAATGAATCCTAACTCATATTATTGTAAATAACTCAGCCAATGAAGTCTGAAACATACAAAATAAGCAATTGGCAGATAGTTCTTCTGTCTTAAAATTTAAAATAAAAAAGTCTCAAATAATGTGAAGGGCAACTTAAAAACAGTGTTCTGAAGCGGGCCATGGTGGTGTGCACCTGTAGTCCCAGCTACTTGGGAGACTGAGGCAGGAAGATCACCTGAACCCAAGAGTTCGGGGCTGCAGTAAGCCATGATCCCGACACTGCGCTCCAGCTTGGACAACAGAGCAAGACTCCATCTCTGCCGAAACACACTCACACGTACACACAGCGTTTTGAAACTAAGGTTTAAGAATCAATACAGTGTTTAGATTTATGCTGGCAAAAAGCTAAAATCAAGTATGTAATCAAATCATAGCTGAATTGTATACATAAACAGAAAGAACTTATTATGAGACCAAAGGGCCTACAGACTAGTACTAATTAAAAAATAGTGAAGCCACTACGTAATTTTACATTTCCTAGTAGTCACATTTTAAAAATTAAACTAAACAGGCTAAATTAATTCTAATAATACTTTTAACACAAAATATTATCATTTCAATAAACTGCTCATGTTTTACATTCCTTTTATTGCACTAAGTCTTCAAAATCTGGAGCATGTGTTACACTTTCAGCAATCTCAATTCCAGCCTGCCACATGGCTACCACATCAGACAGCAAAATTACAGATGAATAAAAATTCACTAGTCTCTTTACTGAACAGATTGGTATTTAGCATAATGATAACAATCTACTATCCTTTTCTACAAATTACTTGTAAATTATATTTTTTAAAAGTTTAGTTTTAAATGCATTGTTCTCAAACACTTAGTTAAAAAACCAAGTTAACATTCTGGCTCCTCACCCAAATTCATAAAGCAAGTCCTTAGAGACTTACAAAGAGACTTAGATTCCCACACAATAATAATGGGAGACTTCAACACCCCACTGTCAACATTAGACAGATCAACGAGACAGAAAGATAACAAGGATATCCTGGAATTGAACTCAACTCTGCACCAAGCAGAACTAATAGAGATCTACAGAACTCTCCACCCCAAATCAACAAAATATACATTCTTCTCAGCACCACATCACACTTATTTCCAAATTGACCACATAGTTGGAAATAAAGCACTCCTCAGCAAATGTAAAAGAACAGAAATTATAACAAACTGTCCCTCAGACCATAGTGCAATGAAACTAGAACTCAGGACTAAGAAACTCAATCAAAACCGCTCAACTACATGGAAACTGAACAACCTGCTCCTGAATGACTACTGGGTACACAGCAAAATGAAGGCAGAAATAAAGATGTTCTTTGAAACCAATGAGAACAAAGACACAACATACCAGAACCTCTGGGACACATTCAAAGCAGTGTGTAGGGAGAAATTTATAGCACTAAATGCCCACAAGAGAAAGCAGGGAAGATCTAAAATTGACACCCTAACATCACAATGAAAAGAACGAGAGAAGCAAGAGCAAACACATTCAAAAGCTAGCAGAAGGCAAGAAATAACTAAGATCACGGCAGAACTGAAAGAGACAGAGACACATAGAGACACAAAAAACCCTTCAAAAAATCAAAAAAATCCAGGAGCTGGCTTTTTGAAAAGATCAACAAAATTGATAGACCGCTAACAAGACTAATAAAGAAGAAAAAAGAGAAGAATCAAATAGATGCAATAAAAAATGACAAAAAGGATATCACCATTGACCCCACAGAAATACAAACAACCATCAGAGAATACTATAAAACACCTCTATGCAAATAAACCAGAAAACTTAGAAGAAATGGATAAATTCCTGGACATATACACTCTCCCAAGACTAAACAAGGAAGAAGTTGAATCCCTGAATAGACCAACAGCAGGTTCTGACATTGAGGCAATAATTAATAGCCTACCTATCAAAAAAAGTCCAGGACCAGACGGATTCACAGCTGAATTCTACCAGAGGTACAAGGAGGAGCTGGTACCATTCCTTCTGAAACTATTCCAATCAATAGAAAAAGAGGGAATCCTCCCTAACTCATTTTATGAGGCCAGCATCACCCTGATACCAAAGCCTGGCAGAGACA
>NW_016814816.1:733137-778190 GCF_001698545.2 Rhinopithecus bieti | reverse complement strand
TAACAGACAAACAGAGAGCCAAATCATGAATGAACACCCATTCACAATAGCTTCAAAGAGAATAAAATACCTAGGAATCCAACTTACAAGGGATGTGAAGGACCTCTTCAAGGAGAACAACAAACCACTGCTCAATGAAATAAAAGAGGACACAAACAAATGGAAGAACATTCCATGCTCATGGATAGGAACAATGAATATCGTGAAAATGGCCGTACTGCCCAAGGTAATTTATAGATTCAATGCCACCCCCATTAAGCTCCCAATGACTTTCTTCACAGAATTGGAAAAAACTACTTCAAAGTTCATATGGAACCAAAAAAGAGCCCGCATTGCCAAGACAATCCTAAGTCAAAAGAACAAAGCTGGAGACATCACGCTACCTGACTTCAAACTATACTACGAGGCTACAGTAGCCAAAACACCATGGTACTGGTACCAAAACAGAGATACAGACCAATGGAACAGAACAGAGCCCTCAGAAATAATACCACACATCTACAGCCATCTGATCTTTGACAAACCTGAGAAAAACAAGAAATGGGAAAAGGATTCCCTGTGTAATAAATGCTGCTGGGAAAATTGGCTAGCCTGGATTCCTTCCTTACTCCTTATACAAAAATTAATTCAAGATAGATTAGAGACTTAAATGTTAGACATAAAACCATAAAAACCCTAGAAGAAAACTTAGGCAATACTATTCAGGACATAGGCATGGGCAAGGACTTCATGTCTAAAACACCAAAAGCAACTGCAACGAAAGCCAAAATTGACAAATGGGATCTAATTAAACTAAAGCGCTTCTGCACAGCAAAAGAAACTACCATCAGAGTGAACAGGAAACCTACAGAATGGGAGAAAGTTTTTGCAATCTACTCATCTGACAAGGGGCTAATATCCAGAACCCACAAAGAACTCAAACAAATTTACAAGAAAAAAACCAACAACCCCATCAAAAAGTGGGCAAAGGATATGAACAGACACTTCTCAGAAGACATTTATGCAGCCAACAGACACATGAAAAAACACTCAGCATCACTAGCCATCAGAGAAAAGCAAATCAAAACCACAATGAGATACCATCTCACACCAGTTAGAACGGCAATCATTAAAACGTCAGGAAACAACAGGTGCTGGAGAGGATGTAGAGAAATAGGAACACTTTTACACTGTTGGTGGGAGTGTAAACTAGTTCAACCATTGTGGAACACAGTGTGGCGATTCCTCAAGGATCTAGAACTAGAAATACCATTTGACCCAGTCATCCCATTACTAGGTATATACCCAAAGGATTACAAATCATGCTGCTATAAAGACACATGCACATGTATGTTTACTGCGGCACTGTTCACAAAAGCCAAGACTTGGAACCAACCCAAACGTCCATCAGTGACAGACTGGATTAAGAAAATGTGGCTCATATACACCATGGAATACTATTCAGCCATAAAAAAGGATGAGTTCGTGTCCTTTGTAGGGACATGGATGCAGCTGGAAACCATATTCTCAGCAAACTATCCCAAGAACAGAAAACCAAACACCGTATGTTCTCACTCATCGGTGGGAACTGAACAATGAGATCACTTGGACACAGGAAGGGGAATATCATACACCAGGGCCTGTTGTAGGGTGGAGGGAAGCGGGAGGGATAGCATTAGGAGATATACCTAATGTAAATGATGAGTTAATGGGTGCAGCACACCAACATGGCACATGTATACATATGTAACAAACCTGTAGTTGTGCACATGTACCCTAGAACATAAAGTATTAAAAAAAAAAAATTCTGGCTCCTGCCATCTATGTGTGTGTGTGTGTGTGTGTGTGTGTGTGTGTGTGTGTGTGTGTGTGTATTTTAAAGTCTCTCAAGAGAATCGCATTGTAAACAGGTAAGATACATCACTTAGCTACATCAACACCATCACTGCTATTTTACTTCTAGTCTGAAAGCAAGGGGCATCTCAACTTGGCTTTCTCTAGCCCAAAGGAAGACCCAGGAGCCACTGTAGGCCTCCACTGGTACCCAGACTAAGGAATTCTCATCTCCTGGGCTGGAGAACAGAAAGCTAAGTCGTACCTACCAAGCTACATCCCAAGGTGATGTATCTGGTCCTTTGACAAGGGAAACTGATATAATCCCATCACTAATTCAACAGCAGCACAGTTACTCAGCAGGGCTAGTAGAATTGTGATAAACAAAAAATATCAGTCACATTTTTAATGTGATTAAAATAATCCTTTAATACTGAACTAAAACAGGACAAATCAGCTTGAGATATCTTTAATTATGCATGATCTGTAAAATGAGACCAGATTATAAAATTAAAAATCTAAGTCGACTACAAAATAGTTTTTACTTCCAGTAGAAAGTAAAACATATATTGCCTTAATACAGTTGATGATCAAAATGCAGTCTAAAAAACAAGAAATGGGGAAAGGATTCCCTATTTAATAAATGCTGCTGGGAAAACTGGCTAGCCACATGTAGAAAGCTTGAAACTGGATCCCTTCCTTACACCTTACACAAAAATTAATTCAAGATGGATTAAAGACATAAATGTTAGACCTAAAACCATAAAACCCTAGAAGAAAACCTAGGCAATACCATTCAGGACATAGGCATGGGCAAGGACTTCATGTCTAAAACACCAAAAGCAACTGCAACGAAAGCCAAAATTGACAAATGGGATCTAATTAAACTAAAGAGCTTCTGCACAGCAAAAGAAACCACCATTGGAGTGAACAGGTAACCTACAGAATGGGAGAAAATTTTTGCAATCTATTCATCTGACAAAGGGCTCATATCCAAAATGTACAAAGAACTCAAACAAATTTACAAGAAAAAAAAAAAACATCAAAAAGTGGGCAAAGAATATGAACAGACACTTCTCAAAAGAAGACATTTATGCAGCCAACAGACACATGAAAAAACACTCAGCATCACTGGTCATCAGAGAAATGCAAACCAAAACCACAATGAGATACCATCTCACACCAGTTAGAATGGCGATCATTAAAAAGTCAGGAAACAACAGGTGCTGGAGAGGATGTGGAGAAATAAACACTTTTACACTGTTGGTGGGACTGTAAACTAGTTCAACCATTGTGGAAGACAGTGTTGCGATTCCTCAAGGATCTAGAACTAGAAATACCATTTGACCCAGCCATCCCATTACTGGGGATATACCCAAAGGATTATAAATCATGCTGCTATAAAGACACATGCACATGTATGTTTATTGCGTTCACAATAGCCAAGACTTGGAACCAACCCAAACGTCCATCAGTGACAGACTGGATTAAGAAAATGTGGCACATATACACCATGGAATACTATGCAGCCATAAAAAGGATGAGTTCGTGTCCTTTGTAGGGACATGGATGCAGTTGGAAACCATCATTCTCAGCAAACTATCACAAAACAGAAAAACCAAACACCGTATGTTCTCAGTCATGGGTGGGAACTGAACAATGAGAACACTCGGACACAGGAAGGGGAACATGACACATCAGGGCCTGTCATGGGGTGGGGGGAAGGGGGAGGGATAGCATTAGGAGACATACCTAATGTAAATGACGAGTCAATGGCTGTAGTACACCAACACGGCATATGTATACATACGTTAACAAATCTGCACGCTGTGTTCATGTACCCTAGAACTTAAAGTATAAACAATAACAATAATAATAATAGACCCAAAAGCATGAACATACACAGGTAATACTCCAAAAAATGATTTCAATTAATTTTCTATTGTCAACATACTTATATTGGGCATATATTATATTTAGCACTTTGCTAAGTGTTCTGAGGACACAGTGGAGTCTTACCAAAGAAACAAAATGATGTGTCCAAGTGCATGGTGAAGCCAATGTTTTATTGTTTTTCTTTTTGCTTTTATTTCTGGAGGTCAAACATAGTTTAACATGTCAGAGAATAGATCATTGAGAAAGGTAGTCATTGAAATATTTTTACTGAATTTGGGTAACTCTAGGTGAATAATGTAAGCAAGGCCAGAGGTAGCATGGTAGGCAGCCCCTAAGAAAGCCCCCAACGATCACTGCCTGTTGCATTATAGAATGAATATCTAGTTGAGGTGTATATTATCCAAAGTGCTATGGAATGAAAAGAAAATAAATAAAAGAAAACCTTTAATAGGAAATATTTTTAAAATGCAGTCTAAGAATGGAATATATAACAAGAGGCAGACTATAAGTCATAAAATGGTGCTTTGAGAAACTCCCTCAACTGTCCTTAATATTTAAAATCCAGGGTATGATAATTGTTTACTCTAGAATCAAGTGATGTACGAATTTACATGAGACCCTAAAGAAATGCAGGGGGATTGAAATGGAGCCTCTAATATCAAACAACTTCTGAGCCCCTCAAAAATAATGGACTGTTCCTTCACTTATCAGAAAGAGAGTTTTCTTTCGCACATAAAACTCTTGCCATAAGCATAAATGTACTTGTGTGTATGTGCAAGAGTAGTGAGATAATTACATACCTTTGGGGCTTAAATACATCTGGTGTCACGTCACATCTAAGGCATACAGTTATTTCATTTTGAACCATTCATCCAGAGAGTAATTATTCATCCCGTAACTTGGTCATAAAATGCAGAGCTTACTCAGTATTTCAGCAATTGTATACCATAGGTGGACTTTTACACGATACTTCTATAAATCAGATAACCAAAACATGTACCTTAATAAAGTTAAAGTGCTAAAATTATGGTGAGTTATATAGACTTCCTAAGCTTTTAACTTGTGCCCAGTCTACATAGAAAACTGCAAATGCTACAGGCAGATCCAGCTATGGAATAAACTTGAACAGGCAGGCAGTTCACTAATTTGAGCAGGGATAAGTATAATGGCAGCAGGAATGAGGTCACAAGAAGGCACGAAAACACTCAAAAGACCATTCCTGGATGCTGCCTGGAAAGATAACCTTTCCTCATCAGCAAACAGAAGAGTTTCCTAAAACAAAAGGGGGAAAACACATTTTAAGGCTTGCTCTAAGAGTTAGGTCTTTAAGCTATAATTTGGTAGTAAGAGAATGTCCACAGCATCTGCTGAATCTATCTACAGGGCTGCCAACACAATCCACAAGAACTCGAAGTTGCGCCTTCCAGTAACTGAGGTGTGTGCGCCTCTACTGCCTCACACAGCTTGTTACACTAATCTCTCTCTGAAGTATGTCCTACATACATTTTAGTGGGAGATTTGCCCCAAGTCTCCCACTAAAATTGAGAAAATGGTCATTGTTTCAAGTCAAAGTATTCATGTCACTAAATGTTGTGACTAAAATTATTTTTAAACGTCCAACAAAGAAAAAGTCACCCTCAACTGAGTGTAGTGTCAGCTCCAAGGAGCAAGAAGGTATTATATCATGAATGGGTTGCACATCCATTACTACTTATCAAGGAAAAAAAATAAAACATATACATTCAGAAATAGTGAAACACTGCTCGGAGGCCAGGCCACTAAATCTGAATGGTACCACAGACCAAGGAGGACTGTGAATGACACATATGCAAAAAGACAAGCTGCCTCTAGCAACACTTGGAAAACAAAGTATATGATCCCACTTAAGAGCTGAGAGGCTTAGGTGTTCAAGCCTAGCACAGACTTCCCAGATGCTCCTGACAAATGACTTAACATCTCATATCCGTTTCCTCAGCCCTGGAATGAGCATACCTTCTCCTCAAAGTTGTTATGAGAGCTAGAAATCATGCTTGTAAAGCACAGAACTGGTACTACTCAAAAGGTGGTCAATATGTTGAGCTGCAACAATATAAAATGGCAAATAAATATGTTTCAAATGAGAGCTCATGCCAATCCTCATCCCAAACAAGATACTGAAAAACTTCAGGTTTCTCCAAGACCATTTTGAGACAGAAATGACTTTATGTGGCAGCTCATTCTACCCTGCTACTTATGTTAACTTGAGGAAGCAAAGATTAAAAACAAACTGAAAAAAAAAAGCTCAAGCATAAGCAAGAATGCACAGATTAACAGATAGGGGGGAAAAAAAGTTCAGGCAGACTTGCTATGGCCCACAGTGACCCTGCACATGAGCTCCAAGGTCAGTGCCTTGCCCACCATGACCAAACACAGCTGCTCATCCAAGAGAACTGAGAAGACAGGCAAGAAGAGAACTGACTTATGCATGTGAGCAAAAGGGAGTCTCCTGCTCTAACTACACACGTGCCACCATCTTGCAATCTTTGGCTGCAAACAAGACTGTTTGGTTTTTCCCAGTAATACATGCCAAACTGAATGTATCAGACTGTCATATAAATCCACATTCCAAGACAACTGACCTTGATAAAGCACTTACTGTAATTAAAACAGCATACCATTTCTTAAACTCAGATTCTAAGAAAGTGCCTCTAAACATAAATGTGAATGCAAGTGTACCTCTGGAAAATCTGGGAGTGACCCAAAGTGCCAAAAACACAAAACTAGGCTGCATTTTTCAAACTGGCATATTGTTTGTGTGATAGGTGTGGAGCAATAGATAGATGGAACCACTGAATAGCGTGCCTCCTCCTGCAGAGTTATGAAAATATTCCCAAAGGAAAACACCACTTCCTTCATCCATTTATTCAACAAACTTTTATTGAGAGACAACTATGTGCAAATGGTTGTACTGGTAGCCATGTACCATGTACACATGTACACATACATATTCATACACATATTTACAGTTTCTGCCCTCCTGGAGCCTACAATCTCATGAGGGAGGACAATCCAAAAAAGAAAAATCACACAAAAAAACTATGATTAGGATTACAAAGGAGGTGATTTGTTGCCCGGATTGTTTCTCTGAGCCAAGATGACAATTAGGGCATGAACCAAGCACAGAAGAGCATTCCAGACAGAAAAAAGAACATGGGCAAAGGCAGGTAGCAGGGCAGCCTGGACACATCTGAAAGGCAAGGGAGAACATTGCACCGAAGGTGGCTTAGGGTCAAGGCCAGACCATGCTGGGCCTCGTACACCCATAAATGACTTCAGGCCTCTGAACAAAGGGATGCCACTGAAGGCTCTGCACAGGGTAGGTATGGACAACATCATCCTGGCTGCAATACAGATTCTAAGAGTTGAGCCCTGCCTGTCCAAAGTTTGCAAGCTGATTAACACTCTTATACATACACAAAGTCCACTCTTACACATGTATGTGTGTACAAACATAATACATAAAAATTTTTTAATGGCGCTCTATGGTACAAATTAGAAGTGCAGAAAGGCCACGAACAGGTCAGAAAGTGGGGAAATGCATGATGTGATGGCTAATCCAGTCTAAACTTCACTGAAAATATTAAACTGTGGATAGCAAAAATAGAATATGGAACAGGTAGTCTGGGTCATACCACCACAGCTTTCCAAGGCAAGAATTTATGAGAATACCCAAAAATTTTGAAAAAAACACAAGTAAGATTTCAGTTCATAATAAGCTTTTAAAATTGTATTTGAAACTATTTTCTGAATACTTTATTTGTAAATCTTTAAATTGGGGGAAATGCTAACCAACTATCTTCATTTTTAATGAAAGTTTCCAAAAGAAGGGAATGTAGATCTTAGTACAGTCACATAAGGAATTCAGAAACATAAATCTAAGAGTTGTTCTATCTTCTTCCATCTTCCACTTGCCATGGTACATATTCAGGGAAGTCTGGAAACTAAACCCTAAGTGATGAGGTCAATCCACAAGTGTCCATTCTATACATGAATACCATAGAATTGATTTTAGCTATCCCTTTTCCATTTTCAGGCGAATTCTAGAGTTCCAAGTGAAGACAAAAATTCATCAGTCACTAGGGTCAAAAACAAGGGAGAAATTAAGACATTAAGGCATGATACACCTCGATGAATAAAACATGCTCTGTTTAGCTGCACTAGATCAGGCAACAATTATAATAAACTATTAACAAAAATAAATCTGTGGATAGAGAAATTTGTGTTTTAATGGTAATGAGACAGATTTTTTAAAAATAATGTTTCCTTTCCCTAATTATGAAATCAATATATGATGATTACAGAATTTTTGAAAAATACAGAAAACTAGAAGAAAATAACAAATGAAGGAAATTAGGTAAAACTGGAGCAATACGTAACAATGTATTTCCCTTTTGTGTACTACTCAGAATTCAAATACTTTCATGTATTCCCATGTTAGCCTCTTAGCAGGCTTATGATAGAGGTGATAAAGGTATAATTAGTCCCATTTTATAAGGACTTGAGGAAGTCCAGAGCCAGTAGGTGTCCTGCCTATAGGCACATGGATAGTAAGACAAGATGCCTCCTAATGGCTCAGATATCTTCCCCAAGCTCCTGACCATGTGATTAGTAAATGATACATTACTTAAGTGGCTAACTGCAAGTATCTAAAATGAAAGCAGTACCTGTGAACATCAATCTAAGACTGCTAAAATACAACTTTGAGTAAGAATATAAAATGTACGTACCTTTAAATTGAGAAAAAAAAAAGTTAGGGGTGGTGAATCAAACCCATGGAGACTGAGAATCTCTTAACTGCTTCCTTTTGGTCTGAATAGCCCAGACAGAAATGTATCTCCTATATGAAAGACTGAGGAGAGCCCACTGATGGATACCAGAAATAAGCCAAAGGTCACCTTTCAATCCCAAAAAACACCATCTTCCCTCTCCCTCTCCCTACACACACAAGTGCACACAGGGCACAATTCTAAACTGATTTATATCTTGCCCTCTTCCTTCTGAGAAACAAGATGTATGGCTAGGGTAATCATAGACTTTATTATCCAAACGGTAACATTTCTACGAGTGAAAGAGGTGACTGTATGGAAAAGAGACATAAGCCAAGATTGACTGGACAAATGGGAGGTCACCCAATATCTGGATAATCCATCCCTCTCAGGAGCCAAATACTGAGAGTACAGCCCTATTATTAAATTATTGTTCAAAAAACTGCTCTGGTATACCACATTTTATGCAAATTGAGTCTTAAACAAATTCTACCTCAAGAGAAAGTCATCAGCATTTTGGAGACCAGTTTAGTAAACCATTCCTACTAATTAGACAGTGTCATGTCACAATGTGTAAGATCGTGTGGGATATTCTGAAGTTATATGTGTTTTTGCATGTCATCTGTGAGAGGGAGAGTTTGTAAAACTAAATTTAGTTATACCAGTTTCTTTTAAAATGAAGTATCAAATAGAAGGAAAAGCAATCACTTAATCCCACAAAGGCATTTATAATTCAAAGTTATTTTCTAGGTGACCCAAAAGTACTGTTCTATACAGGAATATTCAAGTTACTTTCTGTTTAGAAATTGGAATCATCTAATAAATAAATTGCTTTCAGAACAGCTTTTGGGCTGATGCTACTATTAGCAAGTTAACAAGCTTAAAGAAAAGGCCTCTTCAAATAAGAAGAAAAAAAAAGAAACCCTACACAGTATTTGGAGAAATATATTGATGACAAACCCAGTACTGAAAACCAGCCTACTTATCCAGCAGTCATATTCCTATTCACCTTCCTAAAAGACTAAGTCACAGCAATTCAGATTCAGAAAATCAAACAGAAATTAGAAACTGGAGCTATTTTTTTTCAATTAAGAGAATTTCATGCAGACACCCACAGGACTGGCATATACTCTAAGGCTATCATTCATCCAAGTGACATTTCAATGTCTACTATGCATATAATGCACTGGCACTGTTAATACAGTAGTTGGCTGTTCTAGATTTAAAATTTGCCAGAATTTTTTTCAAACTAGTAGATTCATCTTTCACTCCAAAAAAAGACTTTGTATTTAAATGTTCTGTAATTCTCACCCCAAAAAAACAAGACTAGAAATATCTGCTAAACAATGATAAATTCAAAATGACTACTCCATAACAGTGTATGGTAGATTATTTTACATCTGTTAGCACTCCATATTTTATTCAATTTGATTAGACAACTGATGCTTCCTCCATCAAAGATGCTTAGAAATCTACAATCCTAAAAGCATATTCTGCTTTCTCATAAAAGAAACTGTCCCTCATTTTCTCCAATTTTATATTAAGGATGAGTTCCACAGTTCTGTTCTCAAATTTGGAAAAGATCATGAATCAGGTGAGGGTCAGTCTCCACAACAATCCCTTACAGAATTTCAGAAGGTCTACCCACATTCATTGGAGAGAAAGAATGCCCCTCAGTCTAGAAACGAAGTCAGATTATCTAAATGGATCTGGTTTACTATTACAGATTTTTAAGAAACAGTATGAATCTAAGACATAGAATGTTTTAGGATTATTAAATAAGGCTTCCTGAAAGAGCTGGGTTCAAAGCTCAATTCTAAGACAAGGAAAACAAAAGAGGAGAAAATTAATTGTTGCACAATTGTAAAGGATCAAAGAGGAAAAGAGCAACTCATAAATTTTAAATTGGCAGTTTAAAATCTGATAGTGAATAAATCCCTAAAACGACTGTCATATGCTGAACTTTTACAGATTACATTCTGAACTGTAATATTTCCTATCTTTAACAGGAAGTATGAAGGGGGAAAATCAAGACGTGAAAAGTTTTTATACAAGGACATTAAATAGGCAGCCCAATAAAGTACAAATACCTGAATGGAGGTAGGGGTGAAAATTCTCTATATCTAAATATGGCTACATGAATTTTTTGTGTTTTTCAGAGCTTAATCCACCATGGCTGAACCCACTACCACCAAGACTCATCACACATATGCTATTTTAAAAATACAAATTATGTTCTTTTCTTTTTAAATCTTGTTGTTTTTTGTTTTGAGACAAGAGTCTCGCTTTGCTCGCTTTGTCACCCAGGCTGGAGTGTGGTGGCATGGTCTCAGCTCACTGCAAGCTCTGCCTCCTGGGTTCACACCATTCTCCTGCCTCAGCCTCCTAAGTAGCTGGGAGTACAGGTGCCTGCCACCATGCCCAGCTAATTTTTTGTGTTTTTAGTAGAGACGGGTTTCACCGTGTTAGCCAGGATGGTCTCGATCTCCTGACCTCGTGATCCACCCGCCTTGGCCTCCCAAAATGCTGGGATTACAGGCATGAGCCACCGCGCCCGGCCCAAATCTTGCTTTTTTTTAATTCAAAAGGACCACATGCTTAACATCAACTTGGTTTCAAAAAGACTTCAGGTCTTAAAACTAAGGGTATTACGACACTTATTTTGCTATTTGTGAATTTCATGTCAAAAAAGTAGACGTTTTCAACATGAAAACTTATCTTCAAAACTCACCAGGACATTCTACCATAAATCAGGATATTTTCACAAACAATACAGTTTTCCCTTTAATATTCTATATTTTCCATTTCTTCCACATCTTCTTGGTCCAGCTGCTTAAAGCTGAAGTGATCCTGGATTTTCATAAGCACACACAGCTTATTTGCTTCAATAATGTTGTAGGTGAGGCCTTTTTTTCCTAAAACTGTCCTGTCCCCACTGTGCACTAGAGGCCGGTCTCATAGTCTGGCTCCTCTGCTTGGTTTTCAGGGAGATCCAAGTTCACGACAATGGTGACTTGTTTCACATCAATCCCTCCAGTGCAAACATTTGTTGTTACGAGAACTTTCTCATTCTGAAACTTCTGAATGACGGAAACTCACTGCTCCATGATCAGCTCTCCACTTAACAAAGACACGTGGTGGCCAGCCTGCATCATCTCCACAATCAACCACTTGGCATTTCGATGAGTCTGACAGAAGATGATGGCCTGGCCAATGGTTATGCCACCATAAATGCTGCACAGAGCTTGGTATTTGTCTTTCCTGTTCTTGCACAACACATAATACTGTCAGATGTTGTTCAGGGTCAGCTCCTCTTTGCGTAACTTGGTAATTTAGGGATGGGTACAACCCACACAGAGTAGCTATGGGCTACTGAAACAAATTCAGACCCAATTACATAATAGTAAATTTTGAATAAACTCATAGTTACTAGCTATTATATCACCAATTGTTGTCTAACGCATCTAAAACATAAACCATGAAAAATTTTAAAAATAGTGAAAACTTTGGAACTTGAATCTGTACTTTTAAAAAAATTCATCCATTTTAAAATAAAAGTACTTTGCTACAAATTGTTAAAATGAATAGAGTATTTTAAAGGCTCCCCTCCCCGCCACTGTAGTCGTTATTGAAAGCAAAATGCAATACAATCCAGGCCTTTGGAATTTCCTGCTATTTATGAAACAGCTTAAACAAAATGCCTCTTTAATAAGTTGCTAAGGGAGATCCATGAAAACTCCAAAGAAACTGCTCTGACAAGTTCTAATAAGGAAAGTCATCTGAGCACTTTGCTTATAAGAACTCTAAACAGCACTAGTCAAACTACCTACTGGGCTTTGGTTTTAATAAGGCGTGTTAAGCTAGAGCTCACATCATTTACATGATTCCCCTAAACAAAACATAAACTGCATGAAAGATACAAAAGGTAGTCTCTTACCTACTAACATCCAGTACTTTACAATGTTCTACGCATCATATTATACATATATACATATCTAGAGAAATACATTGATATCAATAAGTCAGTTGACAATCTATCTCCAGACCACTTTTGAATTATCTACTATAACCTCTAACTACAGAAATATATCATATTGTAGGATTACCACACTATTATATAGTTCAATGAATTTGATATTCTATCCCCAAGATATTCACTATATTTCCTAGTATTTCAGCACACTACCCTACTTGCTCTCACCCACAATGTAAGAATCTGCTTTAAGATTTAAGAATTTGGGCCAGGCACGGTGGCTACCACCTGTAATTCCAGGACTTTGGGAGGCAGAGATGGGTGGATCACCTGAGGTCAGGAGTTCGAGACCAGCCTGGAAAACATGGTGAAACCCCGTCTCTACCAAAAAAAAAAAAAAAAAAAAAAAAAATTAGCCGGGCATGGCGATGGGTGCCTGTAATCCCAGTTACTCGGGAGGCTGAGGCAGGACAATCACTTGAACCCGGGAGGCGGAGGTTGCAGTGAGCTGAGATCATGCCAGTGTACTTCAGTCTGGGCCACAGAGTGAGATGCCGTTTCAAAAAAAAGAAAAGAGAAGAAGAAAAGATGTAAGAATGCAAATAACCTCTAAAACATCTGCCTCCTGTCATATACTAGACCAAGCAATTTACCTTTCACTAAATCCCTCAACTTAAGCTTTCTTATTTCCATAAAAGTAAATTCAGCAGAATTCATCCAATAACTACTTTAAAGACAATGTGAAGAAAATCAATTTGATTCCATTTCTAGTTATTTGGGCCATTTCTAGTTATTTGTGTTACCTTAAGAAGGGTGTCAGATCAATGCACTACTAAACATTATCCTGCCATCTGATGGATTTAAGAACATTACACTACTACTCATTGGATAAGCGAATAATCATCAGCGTTTCTAGTTGTATTCAGGGTAGCTCATAGTACACCACAAATCATCCCCAACATGCCCTCAGCTTTTCTACGTACCTTTATAGAAAGAACACAATTACTATTCTTACTAAAGTCACTTCCAAATATACAAATTCACCTTGTGACGTTTTTCTTTCCAAAATTACTCAAGAACAAATACAACATATTTACAGATAGCCAAGTTCTTAAATTCATATATGCATCCAAAAACTTTAAACTCAATTTGCAAGCACAATCTACGTAACACTGGCTCTAGGGTGTATGGAATCTAGACCCAGATACTAATATTTCAACTAAAACCTAGCTGCTCCCTACAAAAATGAATAGCAAGTTTTAAACATATTACTAGAGTATTAACCAAATCTAAACACACACAAATGAGTTAGCCAAGAGAACAGTGGTAACTGTAGGAAAAAACAATATGTTTCTTTTTAATGTCTGATGGCACCTATAATTATACAAACCAATTCAGACTCCACAACTTCAACAGCTACAGCAATTTTAAGAATGCCTAAGGCATAGTAAATAAATCAGGCAAATTTCACACCTCTTGGTGGCACCACAAAATGAAAAATATTGAGCTGGACTACATGTCTGATCTGACAAGACAATTCTTAAATCTTTCTCCTACCTAAAATAAACTATACATTACAGGTTTCAAGATTTATTTATGACTACTATTAAAATCAATCACGTCTAAAACATGTACATCCTATTTCAAAAAAAAAAAAAAGAAAGAAAAGCAAATAGAGTACCACAGCACAGAATATGTCTGAAATTTAGTTTTGTTTGATATCTGAAAGTTAAGTTTTTGACATTTACCAGCAGTCCCACAACGTGCTGGCCCTGTGCCATCATGGCCTGGTGTCAGCCTGATGTAGGGCCATGCTAAAAATAGCAGCTAAGCAGCAGCTGTAACACATAGGTCCTTCTGACCTCAACTTTATTTCCCTAAAGGATGATTGGAGGAAGAGGGGGACAACTGGAGGGAATGAGGGAAATGGAATATACTCTCAGTACCTATTACTTACCTCTTCTAATTTGTCTTCTTTTCTACCACAGACTCCTTTCTCCTCCCTTCCCTCACCCCATCCCCAAGAAAGAAAAGGACAGAAGAAGAGAAAGAAAACGAGAGAAGAAAGGAAAGAAAGAAAGGAAGAAAGAAAAGAAAGAAAAGAACAAACGAACAAACTGGAGATGTGAGGCAAGTTGGGTTCAGAGTCTTCCACACCTGCTGCCCTCAAGTCTCACTTGATTCTACCCTGCCATCATCAGAAAGCAGCCATTGATCATTTCAGTCATCAACTTTACCACTGTCTAGAGAAAAGTATAAACCACAATCCTGAAAAGACTGGCTAGGTGACTGGGCTGAAGGTATATCAGACAAAAATTACACAAGTGATATTCGGGGGAAGGAGGGAAGAAGAATTGTAAAATGGCATCAAGAATACAAAATCCTGGCCACGCTCACACCTGTAATCCCAACACTCTGGGAGGCCAAGGCGGGTGGATCACTGAGGTCAAGAGTTCCAGACCAGCCTGGCCAACATGGTGAAACCCCGTCTCTACTAACAATACAAAAAATTAGCCGGGCGTGGTGGCACATGCCTGTAATCCCAGCTTCTCAGGAGGTTGAAGCACAAGAATCGCTTGAACCCAGGAGGTGGAGATTGGAGACTGCAGTGAGCCAAGACTGCACCACTGCACTCCAGCCTGGGTGACAGAGAGAGACTCTGTCTCACCAAAAAAAAAAAAAAAAGAGGAAACTCACAGAACACTAAAACACAAAGTCAAAAAAGAACAAGGCTAACATATTACATATTTAAAAGTTTGGTCACATAAAACAGCCAGATTACAAACATGGTATCTGGGTTTTAGAATCTTATTTTATGACAAAGTACTTACTATAAAAATCACGACAATCTTCTTTGTAGAAATGAGTTGCAGGAGGAAACGTTCAGCATGACCAGGCTTCTACCAACAGAGACCAATAGCCACACCAGAAAAGACTCCAGGTATGCCCCTTATACCTAAATTATAGAATCCCTACACAGTACTACACTCATAAAAACGCTAGTAACTGTCAGCAAACATTTATCACGTACAACCTGGCATATACCATATTCTAATCTGTACCGATTGTAATTATGTAGAAGAATTTAAAACTTGCTTTTGTGGACTTATTCTACATGCTATCTTCTTATGTAAGTTTTCTCTATAAAATCTTCCAACATTAGAGATCTGACACCAACTACCAATGAAAAACACTTTAAGTACACAGACTGTTAAGTAAGGCAAGAAGAGGGAGTTAGTCACCTAAATTTTAAGCACATTAATTCACTAAATGAGCTTCCAATGTATCTGATCAGCTTATCCAGTTAGGAAGAGTTTAAATGTACTGACAGGTTCTACTGCATCCTTCCAATTAACATCAGCGTTCAGGAATTGCACAGACAAAACTCCATCTTTCAAAGAAATGTCAAATCTCTTTATCAGCAACAAGAAATAATATAATTGTAACATTTAAAAAGGACCTTAAAATGAGATATTTAATTTCTCAAATACACTTTGAGAACCTAACTTTGCTGCATACATATTAGATCTAACCTGCAAGCTAATTTCTTTAAAAACTTAACATCTCATGGAAGATGATCAAAATCACCCAACATAACCATCCTTCAACGCTAGAATTCCTAAAAGACATTTTTTTAAATGTAGTAGTTTTTCAAGTAAAATTTTAGAGTTCTGGAGATTATTTACACAACAATGTAAATGTACTTAACACTGCTGAACCACACACATAAAAGTGGTTAAGATGGTCAGTATTACAGTATGTACATTTGACCACAACCAAAAATTTTTTAATCCTAATGTGTAAATATCCTTATGATTTTTAAATAAATCCTCCCAATGGAAAAAAAATAACATTTTAAAATCATACCTATGATCACAATTTAAAATCCAGGCCACTGTGAAAGTCACTCTAGAAAGTAGCAAGACACTGTAAAGCTAAACCTTCTAGGATAGGGAATGATGATGCATCATGAGCAGTATTGCTTGAACACCAACCAAAGAGATTGTGTGTGTCAGGCTCTGTTTTTAACAGCAACAAGTTATTTCTACTTTTTTCCCTGTGTTTCAGTTTCCTCATCTGTAAAATAGAAACAATAATGGTCCCTAACGCATATGGCTGTTAAGAAATATATAAAGGAAATGAGGGAAATGGAATATACTCTCAGTAGGTATTACTTACCTCTTCTAATTATATTCCAGGGCAGTATTTGGCACCTGGTTAAGTGCTATGAAATGTTAGTTGTTATTACTCTTACTATTATTAAATGTTGTAGCAGTATTAAGAGTCTCACCATAAATTATGTCCAGCTGGTTCAGTGAAGAACTGCCCCAAGTCATACAAAAAGGCTTTAAAAGCCAGGTGTGGTGACTCACACCTGAATCCTAGCATTTTAAGAGGCCAAGGTGGGTGGATCACTTGAGGTCAGGAGTTCGAGACTAGCCTGACCAACGTGGTGAAACCCCGACCCTACTAAAAATACAAAAATTAGCTGGACGTCATGGTGCATGCCTGTAATCCCAGCTACTCAGGAGGCTGAGGCAAGAGAATTGCTTGAACCTGGGAGGCAGAGGTTGCAGTGAGCTGAGATTGTACCACTGCATTCCAGCCTGGACAACAAAGGGAGACTCCATCTCAAAAAGAAAAAAAAAAAAAGGCTACAGAGAACTACAGTTTGGAGGCCACATCATTTATGTTAAAGAGGTACATATATGTATAGGTACATCCCAAAGGATTGTGTGTATACTATTTACTGGTGAAGGAGAAGGAGGCACGTTGACAAAAACAATACATTATATTTTAAAAACGTGGTCAAATACAAACAATACTGGACAAGTTTTCATACATACACTAAGTTGAGAGCAAACTCCTGTTGTTCTATATAAGCACTTCAAACTTTCAGTAAATTCTTTATTATATGGGTGTATTATATTCGCGTAACAGTAAGTCCTCCACTTAATGCCATCAATAGGCTCTTGGAAACTGACTTTAATCAAAATGGCATATTACAAAACCAATTCATCATAGGCTAATTGACATAAACAGTCATTTCCTATCACATATTTTGGTCACAAAACACCACCAAACTTCTAAATAAAGACCACAACACTTTTAATATTACACATTGAAATGAATGTGAAATATACATACATTTAATAACGATTAATAAAAACAAGATAATTCTTCACCCAGTTATTCCAGTTCAAGGTACCAGGTGGACAGAGCCTGTTCCAGCAGCTCAGGGAGAAAGGCAGGAACCCACCCTGGACGGGATACCACTCCCACTGTAGGGCACACACACACACCCACACTCATTCAGACTGGGGCCATTTAAATGGGACAATCTGCCTTATGTGCACATCTTTGGGATGTAGGAGGCAACCGGAGTACCCAAAGAAAACCCTCACAGACATAAGCTGACCATGCAAATTCCACCCAAGATAATGGTCCTGGCCAGAACTGACTTCTGTATTTTCTCATCAATGATACAGTGATACCATGTTATTCAAGGACTTGCTGTATAATCACACAGCTGTAACACAGTTTTTCTGAACTTTAACCTCATAACATTACTATGATTTCCAAATATCCACAAATGTGTTTTACACTAGCATGAATTGAGCATGCTAGAACCAGTACTGTACTGCAGTCATCAGAATTTAGCCTGAAACTAAAATGCTATCTAGGAATACATTTAAAACATTCAATAAATGTTAGCCAAATAACCTCTCCAAAGAGTCCAATTTACATTCAAGAACATGCTTGTTTTGATTTCAGAGACTACCAAACTAAGACACGGTCCAAGCAGTAGAAAAATATGCAACACAGCTTGCCATTTCCTATGCCACTCTAAAAAATTTACTTAACATGTTTGGGCCTCAGTTTTCTTATCAGGAAAATGGGAAAAACTGAAATTGAAGTTATTTTTTTATCTCTAAAATCTCCATAGCTCTACTAGTAGATAACAACTATAATGCAAGAGTATTTTATTTACAAAAATACCTTTCATCTTTCAGCATATTTTGTTTTAAGAAAGATGGAACTGTGGATCTGTACAGAGGGGTCACTGAAATATGCATGTGGTTACAACATTCAAATTATACCTGGGTTAATTTGTATCCTTCTCTGTTCACCTGTGGACATCATCACATATATCTATTTGTAGACATATATACACACATATATTAGCTGACACAAAATTAGTTAAGCGAATTCCACAGACATAAAACATTTAGCATACTCAAGCAACAGTTTACTATCAGCTGAAAGTTCAAAACGACAAGCAATTTTGCACCGCATTGTATCTGAAGCTTGCTTTAGCTGTCTTTTCTAGATGGAAAAAAATAAGGAAGCGTCCTATTTTAAAGAACCAAAACCAAGTACAAAGCATATTCTTAGAGGAACACAGGGCACTGAAAGCAAAAACTGAAGACAACCAGGTTTTTCTCTAACAAACACACTTTACTTTTGAGATCTGGGTAGGACTGACAAACAAAACGTCTCTTCACAAGACAAGACTCAGTAACACTTTTCTCCAAATTATCATCTGATACTGATTTTCCAAAGAAGATGCCTTTAAAGGGGGAAACAGCTCGTGGTTTTGAATTTAAAGTAATCTCCAAATATTTACATGTTAAAAAATTAATAAACCACAAAAACTAAACTAGCCTTTCTGTTGTGACAAAGCACTATTTTAAAATTATACCATGGTAATTTGAAAGGTAGCTAAAATGGTGTTGTGGGTTTCATACTGTTTACTACCGTTTTAAAAAGACCTGCCTATAACCCACTTTGTTTCTAAGATATTTATACTTACCTATAATCTTTCGTTTTTAGGATATTTGTGCTCTTAAATATAACCGTTTAAGTCAACAACAGTTTAATGATTGCCCCATACAAGTTTCTAACACTAAATGACTTTATCATATGTAAGTATGCTTCTTAAAGGTACCAAATTTATTTTGCCTCGTTGAAGAAAATTTACAGTCTAACACAAAAAAATATAAAGCATGTGGAAACAGTACAGATCCAATCGTGATTTTTTTTTTTTTTTTTTTTTTTTTTTTTTTTTTTGTATGAGACAGGTTCTTGCTGTCACCCAGGCTTGAGTACAGTGGTACAATCTTGGCTCACTGTAGCCTGCAGCCTCCACCTCCCAGGTTCAAGCAATTCTCCCACCTCAGCCTCCTGAGAAGCTGGGATTACAGGGGTATGCCACTACACCCAGCTAATTTTTGTATTTTAGTAGAGAGAGGGTTTCACCATGTTGCCCAGGCTGGTCTCATGTGATCTTTCAAAGGGACAACTCTTATAAAACATGTCATTCCTACACTGCCTATCACTGAACATATTGCTAGCTGAAATCATACATTCTTAACTAAACAGTGAATATGAGTGTAAGCAGAAATAGATGCTGGTCCATACCTTTCCATATGAAACATTCGTAGGGTTAGAATTGAGACAGCAATTGACTATCCATTGTGGGGGGGCGGGGGAAGAGCCCCAGGATAAAAATCTTAAAAATCAGTGAGGACGTACTTAAGACAATAATGACATAAATGGTTCAGTTAATTGCAATAATTCTTCTACTAAAGAACATGTTCCAAGGGCATCCTGATGTTTCTAAAAAGGCAGGCATCAGTCTCATATCTGCAAAATAGATGAAACTCAGTGCCAAGTGGAAAAAATTGAGGATAGCCTTTTCAGTCCAAGGGTGTACCTGTAACACATCTGAATTGCAAGAAATTAAAGGCTTTAGAAAGAGTGAAAATGTTTGCTTAACCCAAATCCGCCATTTTCACCTTCTATTATTGTCACTGTCTCCTGAACATTTTAGATTTTCTCAACGGAGCAATATTATCCTTCAGAGAACTAAGTATAACAAACTCCAGGTAGTCCTAAAACTGAATATTTAACTTCCTTCAGAACAATGCTAAGGACCTATCAAGTACTGAAATACTTTCAAAAATCACTTATACAAATCAAAATCTCAACTCACACAAAAGAACAATAAAAAATACCTATGCAACTGGTTTCAACATGTATTGTGTATTTCTCTATTAATCAAAAGTCAGAAAAAGGGTAGGTTCTGGCATAAAATTATTTTATATTAACCTTGACGATGCATTCAATGAAATGTACTATCATCAATAAACAAGCACCCAATTTTCAATGTGCATTCAGAATCATCTTTATTTAGTGATCTCCTGTTTGTAAAGAAAAATCAAAATACTCAAAAACCAATAAATTATCTGATTGAAATTTGTACTCATCTTAATTCGAATAATGTTCTTCTTTTACTGCCTTGCCACCCTCACAAAAAAACACAAAACTTTTAAGTTATGAATCTGAAAAGAGTGTAAGAATGTGTTTACCAGAATGTTAAGTGGAATGCTGGGCAATATTCTTTTCTCCCAAAAGTAAATAGAAAAAAAGGCCATTTAGAAGGCCATTTCTTTTAGAATATATCTCCTTCCTTCAGAAAGGACCTTCACACTCACACTTACTCAAGCACACAGACACACACATATGCAAACACACCAAAACAAACATAAATTAAAAACTCAAGGATAATTTTTGTAAGTTTCTTTATTACAAAAATATATGCTTCTAGTTTTAAGAAAAATCCAACCATAAAATAGGTATAAAGTAAAAAGTTAAAGTTCCCCCGCCCCAAATCCTTGACCATTCACTTAACTGCCCTTCTCGAAAAATACCCATACTTCCACGATTGCTTGTGTAGCCTTACAGACATTTTTATGCATCTATATGCAAGTCTTTTTTGTTTTAAACACAAATTGCAGCATAGTATAAGAAGTTTTTAACTTGTTTTTAAATATTCTGGTTATCTTTCCTTGTCACTATGTATAAATCTAATTCATCTTTTCATAGTTGCATAGTATTCCATTGAGTATTTCTTGGGCATTTCCCTTCTGTAGAAATTTAGGTTAACTCCATCCCGCTGTTTACTCTTGCAAACCACACGGCAATGAGCATCACTATACAGAACATCATTACACAATAACATCAATATTATCTATAGGATAAATTCCTTAAAAAGACAGTGTCAAACAACAGCGTAGGCAGAATCCTTTTTCCTTGTCTCTTCAACCAATTCTGGGTATTGTCTTTTTAGTCTTCACCAACGTGGTAGAGGAAAATGGCGTCTCATTTTTATTTGCATCTTTTTTTTTTTTAAGACGGAGTCTCGCTCTGTCACCCAGGCTGGAGTGCAGTGACGCGATCTCGGCTCACTGCAACGTCTGCTTCTCAGGTTCTAACGCCTCTCCTGCCCCAGCCTCCCGGAACCGCTCTAATTTTTGTATTTTTAGTAGAGATAACGTTTCCCCATGTTGGCCGGGCTGGTCTCTAACTCCTGACCTCAAGTGATCCACCCACCTCGGCCTCCTAACTGCTGAGATTACAGGCATGAGTCACCACGCCCAGCCTATTTGCATCTCTTTATGTAAGAATGAAGATGAGTATGGTTATTGGCCATTTACGTCTTCCTCTTTGAAATGTGTTGCCCATTTTCCTATTGGGTTATCCATCTCTCTTCTTGACAAATTATAAGTTTTTTACCAACCTTTGGTCCAATGTGCTGTAAATATTTGGCCGAATTAACTGCTAAATTTGATTTGTAGTGTTTTCAGCCCTACGGAAACTTTTCGATTTTTTTTTTCCCTCTTGAGACAGTCTCAGTCTGTTGCTCAGGCTGGAGTGTGCAATGGTGCGATCTCAGTTCAGTGCAACCTCCGCTTCCCAGGTTCAAGCCATTCTCCTGCCTCAGCCTCCCAAGTAGCTGAGATTACAGGCATGTGCTACGGTGCGTAATTTTTGTAATTTTTGGTAGAGGCGGGGTTTCACCACGTTGGCCAGGCTGCTCCCTAACTTCTGACCTCAAGTGATCTGCCCACCTCAGCCTCCCAAAGTGCTGGGATGACAGGCACAACTCACTCCGCCCGGCCCTTTTTTATTTTTATCCAATTAAATTTATCTATCTTTTCCTCTATAACTTTGAGTTTCAGGTCATACCAGGGAAGCTCTTTGCTAGACAATAACTTGGAAAATTTTTTTTATGTAACTTCTAAATCATTACTTAAATGATGTCGATAATACATACATACCAGCACCTGCAGAGACAGCTCTCTTCCAATATCAGTATCAATTTTTTTTCTTTTTTGAGATAGAGTCTTACTCCGTCACCCAGGCTGGAGTGCAGTGGTACCATCTTGGCTCACTGAAACCTCCGCCTCCTGGGCTCAAGCGATCCTTCCATCTCAGCCTCCCAAGTAGCTGGGACCACAGATGCCTGCCACCACACCTAGCTAAGTTTTTCTATTTTTGGTAGGGACAGGGTTTCACCATGTTGCCCAGTCTGGTCTAGAACTTCTGAGCTCAAGCGATCAACCCACCTCAACCTCCCAAAGTTCGGGGATTACAGGTGTGAGCCACCGTGCCCAGCAATATTAATTACTTAACAAAAATAAGCCAACTACTCTTTCTCTAACACTTTCCTGTAATCAATTGATGGGCAAGCTCTGTGACAACTAAATATTGCTTACAACTACTGTAACAAAGGTTTAATTTTTTCCCTTAAATTTCTTCTTAAAATCTAGAAGTTGAAAAATAGTAACTACCGATAGATTTAATTTCTGACAAGCCCCTCAATCCTGAAACTATCAACAGCATAAATGTAAAATAAAGTCCAACAACTAGATTTTCCCTGTTGTAATTTAGTCATCTCTACAAAAGTCAATGAATACTTTCTGTATAAACTTGTAATTCTGCAATACCAAAAAAACACCGTAAAGCATTACGGTGCTATCAACAAAGTATTCTGTTCTTTTCCATTTCAGGAAACTAAAACAAACAAAAGAGTTCCACCTCAAATCAAAATTATAAAATAAGCCTTTCAAGTTAGCATATCAATTCAAACCACCACTTCAAGCTAAATTAAATGGTTAATCTAGCCACCCTCTCTCTGTTCCCCATAAAGGGGGGTGGGGGAACCCTGATCATAAGTGTTCTATCTCACAGTGCCAGCTGCCAGGCATATAACAGCCTTCCATCTCTAAAGCTGACTGGCACAACAAGTAATACAACTTGGAAGTTAAGGCAAATGGCAGAACTCAGATGGGAAAAAAGAATATTTTCCACAATTTGTATAGCACTTGTTTAGCACGTATGTTTCTGAAGTGGTGGTCAACTCTTCAAACTACACGAGAAACATCACACCACTTCACGTCAACCACTGCCAATTCCATTCAGTGGCCTCCTTCCCCTTTGGGGACTATTCAAAAAGTTACCATTTTCTTTTACAACTACTCACCCAGGCCTCTTCCACTGATGAAAGCAGGCAAAGCCCACGCTGTGTGTCTGTCTCCTAGAGAAGATTGCCTCTTTTATTTATCGCCCCTTGGCTTTATTTTCACAGTGAATTCCTGGCTTAAATGCAATCAGCCAAGAAACCCTCCCTATGTGCTCTCCTGTCATTCCTCATTGCTTGCAAGCAGAGTCAAGCACAGGGAGAGGAAAAAAAAAAAAAACCCTCAACATTGCCAGCCAAGCCATAAAAATTCGCAGACTCTAGTTTGTAATACTGAGAAGCCATAGATGTGCTTCCATCCATCTCCAACCGGCAGGAAACAGACAAACAAAAAAAGGTATAACTTGAAATAATGTTAATTAGATTTGTTTTAAGGGGAAAAAAGGATAGCTAAATAGCCTCAAAAGCTAAACCCTCTATAGACAGAAGGAGAGAGCGCCCAACATAGAAAAGGCAACACTGGGGGCTGCCTTTGGAAATAAATGACCATGCAGAAAATCACGTTTACAGATCGCATTAGAATTCAAATTAACCAGACAGGATTAAAACAAATCTTAATTCTCTCTTGGGGTATCCAGGCCTCCACCCCACTCCCAAAGAAAAGAATGATAAAAGGAACTGACTACAGAAAGAGAAAAAGGATTAAGTTAAAAATCAAAGAGAGAGAGAGATGCGTCCAAATCTAAACCCATTCATTCCGTGCCGGGTTCACTATGCTACAATTTCAAGTACACTAACATGGGAAGGGGTCAGAAAATATGCCATTTGCAATCAGGAGAAAAAAATAGGAAGTTTCACTATAGCATTCATTGTTCTTTTCAGTCTGGCTCAAACATTCCCATCGCTACGGCTGAAAAAGATCTGGACGGGGAAAAGAACATTTTGGGGAAGGGGAACAGGGGACGCTTTTAAACTAAGGTATTTGAGAAAACTCTCAGGATCTGTCAGAGAAAGGAGGGCTGTGCAGCTCTAAATCACAAGTCCTTCTCTCGCCTTTGTCAAATATCTTCTACTTTACATGCCCTGAAAAGAAATAAAGAGACTCTTTTGTTTGGTTTCTCCTTTTCGGAGGGTGACAGAAAACTGAAAGGGGCACAAATAAACCTGAAAATGAGAACAAAGTGCTGGGTCGTGCCGGGCTGCCGCGCCGCGGGGACGCGGGAGCGGCAGCCTAGCCCAGTGTCTCGCGCTCCTGCAGCCCGCTCGCCCCTTTGGCTGCGAGCGGCAAATCTGCAAATGCTGACCGCGGCTTGCCCGGGGCACCACGACCTGACCATCCAGCGCAAACAAAACTCGGGCGGTGGGGTACAAGGGCTGCGCCGCGGCCCGCACAGTGGCGTCTGGAGGCAGCTGCACAAAAAAGGGAAGCGCGAGCGGCTCCTCCTCGGGCTCGCGCCCTTTAATTAGGGGGTGTCCTCCCGCCGAGATGTCCCTCCGGAGACAGAGTCCCGTCCGCCGCCACCTCCCCCCTGCGCCGCTTGGAGACTGAGGAGACGCAAAGAAAAAGACATTTAAAGCCGCGGCGGCCGGTGGAGCTCGCCCGGGCCAGACACCACACCGACACCCGGGAGCGCAGCGGCCGCTCTCCCGTCGAGCCCTGGGAAGAGCGCCGCCTGAGCGCCTTTAAACGTATTCCCCTCCCCTCAAATCCGCGTGGGGCGGGGGCAAAAAGAAAAAAAAGCGAGCGACGGCAGTGAAAGGGGGGGGGAGCGCCGAGCGGCCGGGCCGCGCCGGCCATTTGGGTCTGCGGCCGCGCCCCCTCCCCCGCCCGCACAGCCCCGCCCAACACACACCCTCCGCGGAACCCGGCCGTCCGCCAGCGCCTTTGTCCACATCCACTCCCCCGAAACCGGCCGAGCAGTCCTCCAGGATGGCGTCCCCGGAGAAGAGCAGGGATACGGCGGGGAGGGAGGCGCGGGCCCGGGGCGCGGAGCCCCGCGGAGGGGCGCCGTCCTGGCTGATCATTTCCCGCAGCTCGCGCTCGCCCGCCCGGGCGACCAGGGCAGGGAAGGGAGGGAGGAAATGGCCGCTCCGCTCAGGAGGACCGTCCGGGCCAGTGAGGACACCCGCAAGGGTGGCGGACCGGCGGCGCGGAACTGGGGGCTGTCCGCAGAGAAAAGCGGGCGCCCCCCCCCCACCCCACCCAGGGACTGACGGAAGGGCAAGACGGGCCGGCCCGGCTGGCCCAGCTGCTCAGCCGACTTTGCAGGACGGTTGTCCTACGCAGCCGCTCTCCCCCCAGCAGCCGATGCCCGGCGAAGGGCAGCCCGCCGGTCTCGTCGGCCGGCGTCCGCCGCCCGGCCGGCCCCACCGACCGGGCCGCCCCGCGGCGGCGGCGGCGGCGGCGGCGGCGGCCGGCGGCGGCCGAGGTGGCCGGCCGGGGAGGACGAGGAGCCGCGCCGCCGCCGGCCGGCCGCCGCCGCCGCCCGCGCCGCCGGGGCCGCCGCTGTCGTCGGCCCCGGCCCGCGGGCGCCCGCCCGCCGGTTGTTGAAGGACGGTAGCATGGCAGATTCTCCGCTCGGCTACGGGAAGGCCAATAGACTATGCCGGCGCTGGCACCCGCTCCCGGGATAGCGCCCTCGAAGGCGCTCTCCACGCGTGGAACGAGCCACTTTTCTCCGCCACCCTGCGAGGCCGCGATTGTCCAGCAGCGAGCTCGGGCTCTGGTCTTGCGCCGGCGGCCAGGCAACCCCAGCGCCGCACCGCCCCGACGCCGCCGCCGCGCGCAACCCGCCGCGGGCCCGGCCGAGCCAGGCAGAGCTGTAGCCGGCCCACCCCGCGCGCCGCCAACCGCTGGCTGCCGCCCGCCGCCGCCGCCGCCGCCACCGCCGCCGCCGCCCGGCCGGCAGCAAAGCCGTTTCGCGGGAGGAGGCTGCTGTCCGCGCTCCGCCATGACCGCGCCGCTTCTAACCCGACAGCGGAAGTGCCGGGACCCTATAAACGGCACTAGGAAGCGCAACACGCACACGCCGTCGCGACGCCACGCTGCCATCTAGGGCCCGCCGCTCCTTGTATGGGCACAAGAGGTGGGGCCTCCGCTGTGACGTAAGGCTGGGGCGGGGCTCCGATAGGGGGAACCTAGGGCCGGGGCCGGGGCCTATGCAAATCGCTGGGCTGAAACATAAATAGAGCGCTTGGCGGACACGGGGGTGGCGGGGGCGGGCGGTTTGGGTGCCCGGTGGGTTGTGAGAATGTCAGGCTGCTGTGATGCGGAAGGGGGGGCGGGGCTCAGGCGGGGTTCCCGTGGGAGGGGGCGGGCCGCCGGGCCCGGGCTGAGGTAGGGGGGGTCTCTGCGCCCCTGCCTACTCCACTTTCCCCTCCAGTTCTTAGCCTCACTTTGAAGTCCGAGAAGTGAGGATGCGCCTCGTGGGTCGCAGCGGGGAGGAAAGGGGAGATGGGGGGGTGAGTGAAAGGGAGGGTTCATCTAAATGGAGGGCGGGGCCCACGGGCCGATGCCCCACCCCCCGTCAGCCTGCCCTTGGGGGGAAAAGCCTCTGGGCGGAGGAGGCGCATTCAAAACAAAGAAATGCGGCATGGAGCCTGGGGGACGCGGGTGGAGAGGAAGGCGGAGGAGGCGCGGCCGAACTCGACCGGCTGCCAGCTTCCCCTCCAGCAGGTCCAGGGGAGCTCTCCCCACCACCCGCCGAAGGTGCGGCAGGGAAGGGGGAGGATGGCTGCGTTCGGCGGCAGCTTTCCACTTGACTTTTGCAGACCCGGTGTGGAAGGAGCGCGCCCGCTCCGGTGCCCCGCGTGGCTGCAGTGCGCCCATCCCCGAGCCCCGCGTCCGTTCTGTCCCGGCTGCAGGGCTGTGCCCGAAAACACGCTGAGCGCTCGGAACGTGCCCAGCAGTAGCGCGACGCGCGTCCGGAGCCGGCTGCCACCGTCCCGCCCTCGCTGCCTCAGTCCCTCGGTCCAGGAAGCCCGCTAGGAGTCGGGGAGCTTCGGCCGCCCTTGTCGTCCGCGCCGCCCTTGTCGCCTTCGCGGCCGCGCGGACGAGGCCCTGCTCCAGGCCGGGGTTTCTCCCGCAAGGGTGGAATGCAGCCCGGGCTGTGGGTTTAGCAGACACACCTTTGTGAGTACACACACCGCAGGGGCGCGCGCAAGCCCCACGGGCGCGCGCGCACACCGCCCAGCCCGCGGTAGACGGCCCGCCAGGCGGCGGACGGCGGCTTCGGGCGCACTTGGGTCTGCGGCCCGGCTCCCACCCCGGCGCCCGGCTGCGCGGAGTGCAGGCGCTCAGGACGCGCGCAGCGCTCTCAGCCGCCTTGGCGGCGCCGGCAGGGCTTGTCTCCCCGGGTCCGGGCAGCGTAGCGGTAGACCAGGGAGAGCGAGCGCAGAGCGCGGCTCGCCGGTGCCTGGACGCGGGCGAAGGCGAAGAAGCAGTCCCTCTCTGAACTGGGAGCCCTGCGGACATTGTTAGTGCTCCATAGAGCTCGGTCAAATCTGCGTCCAAGCCGCAGACTTAATTACCGCGTCGGAGACACGCTTCCTCCCAGCCCCACCTTCTGTTTTTACTGTAAACAGTGGTGCTGATCCGCTCCCATTGTTGGAGATAAACTGTATCTCCTTTGACACTTTCGCATCTTTTAAGGTTATTGGCTGCTCCCCACCCCTGCCTCGCAGCCTGGATTTAAAGGGATAACGCGCTTCGGCGTTTTAAAGAAAATAGCCCATTCGGGGCCGAAGCCCTGGAAACCTCTAGCTACATGGCGGGCCTTCGCAAGTCCCAGGCTGCGGGTCCCTGGGGTCAGGACGCTGGCCGACTTTCCGCAGCTGCCTTACTTGTTAGGAAAATTTTGTGACACTATGTTTTGTATATCCGTCCAGTATTTTCTGGGCACCTCCTCCATGTCTAGGAAAAGCCTTTGCGGAAAACTGGAAGATCTTTATGGGCAAGTAGAGGGGAAGTCTCTTTCAGGGATTTCATTTCTAGATCTCTTTAAAAATAAAAATAGTCTTTAAATTGTATAAAACATAGGTATAGAAGACAGTAAGTTCAAAAGTAAAACACAAGTTGGGTTCTGTTCTGTCCAGAAACAGTCATGATAGGACTTAGGCTTGTATAATGTGTAGATTAGCAAGCATTTTCATACATAAACACATAGAATCACTGAACTGGAAAGTCAGTGATGACAAAACTGGTGCCCCCTGACAGGATAAATGACTCATTCAGGTTCATAGGGCTTGTTAGTAGAAAAGATTAATTCACATTGAACGGGAAAATAGCTACCTTTGGAGGTGCCTAACTTTTAGAGCTTTCGTTATTATAATGAGCAAGGGACTGGATTTAAGGCACTGTCATTTGCCGGAGGGATCTATTATACTTTAGCTCTCTAATTCAGAGACAAATGAGGGGCCACCAGCTCAGCCTGACCCAGCTGGCCTTCCCTGCATTCTCTAACACTGATTACCGACTCCCTCTTGAACTGGCCCCCTCTCTGAGTTTCCTGGAATTCTGCCATCGCCCCAGTGTCTCCAACTCCTCTTTTCCCTACCTCTTTTTTGTATATCTTCCTTCAACCCGTTTAATGTATACCCTGTCCTGCAGCCTTTCAGGGTCCTCTTCATTTTGGATGATCCACCACTTGGAGAGTTTCCACCACCCACCCTACAACCGTTTCCCAAAGTATCATCTCCCTCTCCAGCTCACGTATTTCTTCCTGGTGGCCATCTCACTTTTCCATCACCACCAGGATGCCCATGCCCACCTCAAACCCAAAGAACCACCTTTCCCTAGAATCCAGGTTCTCTTCTTATATTTTTGATACGGTTGCCACCTGTTCCCAGGGCCCCAAGCTCTTTTCCTCTGCCTTTGCCTCTTGCCTGCAACTCCCACAGTTGACTTGTATTGTCTATCCCAGCCCCTCTGGCTGCTCACAGTCAATTATTCCTCCTTTTCACTCTGCAGGAGCCTCCTCCCTGGTGTGTCTGTACAGCCTTTCCTCCTCCAAATCATCTTCCACCCAGCTGCTGTGCTTCCGAAAGTACATTTCGGATTGTGTCACCCTCCTGCTCAAGTCCCTTTAAATGGCTCTCTGCTGCCTACTGGAAGAAATCCAAACTCAGATCTGATCTCGACCAAACCCAACTTTTCAGCCTTGCACAAAAAAAAAAAAAAAAAAAAAAAAAAAACCAACAGAACATTCCAGTTCCCGCAAGCACGGAATTACTGTTAGTCCCACAGGACTTTTTCCCAACCCAAACATTCTGCTCAAGATGTTCCTGCTGGCCTGAAATGTCTCTCCCTTTTCCCTTGCAACTTGTCAAATCCCTACCCCTTCGCTACAAGGATTTGCCAAATGCCACTCCCTCTGGGAAAACCCACCTGGATTGTGATCTCCCCCCTTCAAGCCGCCTTTTAAGGAGAACTTTGGACGTTCTTGGACATTTAACCATTCTGCCTAGCATCAGAGAGTTATACTTTCGGAGCCATTGTCCTCCTCCCTCCACCACCCACCACCCTCCCCCCTTCTCTGGTTAGAAATTATCTGACAGTTGGGTGTATGCCTTGTCCATTTCTGTAGTCCCTGAATGCCCAGCACTGTCCTGCAAGGTTTCTGTCTCCCCAGAGGTTAGCTACACCCAGGAGCCAAGGGAGAAGTAAGTGATGGTATGTCATCTTTGGCTAGTGCTTCTGCCATCTCTCATTTTTTGAGTAATTATAGTGTTTTTCCTGGTGTTCATAGAAATCATTACTAAATTATTTATGATTGCCCTTTTCCAGCAGGCTTCTACCCCAGGGACCAAATCAGGGATAGAGCCACCTCCAGTGTTTACCATTAGGCAATAGTAGGAAATCAAAGTACAGAAAGTCTACTGCTTCCCATATGCAGTGACTCATATCACATCACACCACACCACCAGTGTGGTCAGGAGCTAGGCTCCCTGGCCCACTTCATAAATAGTACTCCCAGTAGCTAAACTGATGATCTCAAGGAAGTGAGAAAACCCCACCCAATGCCCACCTGAGCACCACATGTAGCACCTAGCCAACTGCAGTCAGATGCACAGATAGGTTGATGGACAGATGAATGGCAAAGGAATTTATTTGAGAAGGGCAGTGGAGTCCTAGCCAGAGATCTATCATGGCTCCTCCACCCTCCTTTAACTTAAAAATGAAATTTTGGAATTAAATTCAGTAGCGGTTTACCAAATTCCTGGAGCAGTGGTTTTCAAAGAGAGACCCCTAGAGTGCCCCAGGGCAAAATGCACACAACTCTGGAGCTGGGAAACTAAAATTAACACATGTAGCAGCTCCCCACATGAGTCGTCTTTGCACTAAAGTTTGAAAACTACCCTTTGGTGACAAGAACTTCACAGGGCCCCAGCACTTAGGAGACCTGCAGAAGGAGAAAATGGCATTGCCTCATCATTATTGCTAGTCATCTCAGCTAATTAAGATAATAATTTGCCATTAGTAGGAAGATTCCAAGACATGGAAATTAAATTAGATCTAAGGAATTTCAAGTCATTTGAAGATGGACACAAAGTTATATTCATTTCCATTCTCTTTTCATACTGGGATATATTTTAATACTATAGTCAAAGCCAATTATGTTCCCTGGAATATAATTTGCTTAGAGGAGAATAAAAGCCTAAAACAGCATAGTTAACCTGTGAACCAGGCATTCTCCCTTCCTGTGCAGTGAGAGAGCATCTCACTCTGTATGGCTAAAAAGAGTGAAGAATGAGGGAGAGTAGATGATACTTCATCCGTGAAAAATGTCCAGTAACAGGGGAAAGTGCCAAAAGAGTCAACCTGGTCAGTCATTTCCATGGAATAGATTCTTGTGCAAAGGAAGAGGTAAGCAGGGAATGATAAACCAGAACTGAAAAATTTAAAACAATTGCTCCAACTTTGAAGAGGGTTCATTTTAACTTTGTTGAATCCTTGAGAAGCCACTAATAAATATATATATATATTGAGATAGGGTCTCGCTGTGTCGCCCAGGCTGGAGTGCAGTGGCGTAATCTCAGCTCGCTGCAAGCTCCACTTCCCGGGTTCACGCCATTCTCCTGCCTCAGCCTCCCAAGTAGCTGGGACTACAGGCGCCTGCCGCCATGCCCGGGTAATTTTTTGTATTTTTAGTAGAGACAGGGTTTCACCGTGTTAGCCAGGATGGTCTCGATCTCCTGACCTCAGGTAATCTGCCCACCTCGGCCTCCCAAAGTGCTGGGATTGCAGGTGTGAGCCACAGTGCCCAGCCAAGCCACTAATATCTTACTATTAATATTTTTGGACAGTGGGCACAGACACTGTACTAGGTCCTTTACAAACAGTAACTCATTTAATGCCCCTTACACAAGAAACTAAAGAAGAAACTGAGGCTCAGAGAAATTTGCCAAAGGTTATTTGGCTCCTATCTCGCCATGCAGGGATTCAAATTCTGTCTCACTCCAAAGCCAGAATTTTTTTCCATTATCCAGTGTTTCCCAAACTTGTCAGGTCATAAGAATCACCCCGAGCACTTGTTAAAAATATACATTTCCTTTACCTCTCCACAGGAGATTCTGATTCAGCAGGGCTGGGGTGGAGCTTGAAATCTATCTTTTTAACCCATGCCCTGGATAATTCTTCAGAATAGGCAAAATTGGGAAACATCATATTCCACACCACATTGTCACTCAGTAACCCACACTATTTCATTCCTTAAGATGTCCCCTTCTAAAATGTGCTGAATTAAAAGAAAGTATATTCAACCACTGATCAATCAACCAATCTTTTCCAACCTGTTTCTAAGAACAGTGTATTCTGTCTAGATGGAAGCCTTTAAAGTTACAAGCTGGAATTTTGAAAAATAAATTATTGCATCTCAATATATACCAAAAAACCAGGCTGGCAAAATTGCTTACAAATGAATTTGTTTTAAATGTGATTTGGGCAATAATTCTACCCTCAAGAAGTAAAAGAGATTTGCTTTCATTAAATATTAAATAATTTGCGTGTGTTAATTTTCAGAAAAGAAAAACATTTTAGCGTATAGTCTGTATACCATTTCAATATTATTAAAAGTGACTAGGCTATTATTATTCTGTTAATTATTCCACTGCAAAGTGCAATGGTGAGGATCTTATTAAATGCAAACATCTTAAAACTTGAATGTTTATCAGGCTTCAAAACAGGCTTAGAACCCAGTGATCGCCAAAAGAAATAGGAAACACCATATTTCCTTATAACCTTACTATTTCCCCTTTTGAATAACTAACTTTTCATGAACTATTTTGTTAAGATTGTCAGAAGATAAAAGAATGCTATTTAATAGGATAATGTAAAGACATTTACTTCAGTATTTATTTACCTGTGTTAACTAGGAAAAAACTCCCACTTATAAACACTAAAAAAGTGTTAGTATAGAAGAATCATAATTTAAAAATTAATGATTTTCTCAAAATTGCCTCACACTACCAGATCACTCTCTTGCAGATATCTCTGATAATGTGAGATGGTACAAGAAAAACAGGTTTAAGACATATTCTCTAGGGAGACAAAAGATGCTCTGACATGTATGAAGGATGTATTTACAGAAAGTAATGTCATTCCAAAATTCACTTTTTAAGCATATAGAATGATCATTTTTCAAAGTGATCAAATAATATTTTGTTCGTTCTCATTCCTATTTGGAGGAAGTAAAGATGTAAAGTCTAGACAGCCAGGTAACTTTAGGGGGCATCTTATACCTAGATAAAGATTATTTGCATTTAAGTTACATGAAAATTAAAATTTAAAACATGAAAGCCAAATTCTGAAACAAATTTATTAACAGCATTTTATCACCTACAGTATTTTAAAATATTCAAGAATTCACTCCCCGTCAAGAATAGCATCATGACAATTCAGATGTGAAGTGTCACTTCCAATGACTTTGTTCAAATCCAGAATTAGATGACTTGTGAAAGAGGTTTCAGTAAAAGCCGGTGTATCAGACATTTTTCAATGTGAAATCTATATTAACTCACACCTCCACAGAATCACATTGCAGTAAAACCATGGTTATGCAGAACTTTTGCAAAAAAACATCCAGAATGAACAGGTTTCGCGAAGAGCTGAAGTTGTACTTTTAAGGACCAAAATCTTTTTTTTTTTTTTTTTAAACAGAGTTTTGTTCTTGTTGCCCAGGCTGGAGTACAATGGAGTGATCTTGGCTCACCACAACCTCCACCTCTGGGGTCCAAGTGATTCTTCTGCCTCAGCCTCCCAGGTATCTGGGATTACAGGCATGCGCCACCATTCCCGGCTAATTTTGTATTTTTAATAGAGATGGGGTCTCTCCATGTTGGTCAGGCTGGTCTTGAACTCCCAACCTCAGGTGATCTGCCTGCCTTGGCCTCCCAAAGTGTTGGGATTACAGGCTTGAGCCACTGTGCCTGGCCCAAAAATCTTTTTAAACGCTTAACGGGGCCGTGTGTGGTGGCTCACACGTGTAATCCCAGCCCTCTGGGAGGCCGAGGTGGGCAGATCACTTGAGGCCTGGAGTTTGAGACCAGCCTAGACAACATGGCAAAACCCTGTCTCTACTAAAAATACAAAAATTTAGCTGGGCTCGGTGGCAAGCACCTGTAATCCCAGCTATGCCGGAGGCTGAGGCACAAGAACCGCTTGAACCCGGGAGGCAGAAGTTGCAGTGAGCTGAGATCACACCACTGCACTCCATTCTGGGTGACTGAGTAAGACTCTGTCTCAAAATAGAATAAAAATAAAAGCTTAACTTTGCACAGTAGAAATCTTTCTAAAACATGACACACTTCTTTGAGTTCTTAAGCATATTATGAGGACTGATTATAAGCACAATGATGCCCTTAAGAGCTACTAAGGTACGCAAGGTTGCTTGTTCATAACAACAACAACAAAAAAACCAGATTGCTGGCTTGATTTTTCTTCTCTTTTTCTCTTTATTTCTTTTGCCCTTCCCTTCCCTCCCTACTTCCCTCCCCTTCCCTTCTTTCCCTTCCCTTCTTTTCCCTCCATTTTTTATTTAGTTTGTTCTAGGTTTTGTTTTGGTTTGTTGGTGTCAGACTTTACAGTTGTGCTATTTCCTGTTACTTTCACTTTTTTGTTGTTTTTTTAGAGTCAAGATCTTGCTGTTTTGCCGAGGCTGGACTCAAACTCCTGGGCTCAAGTGATTCTCCTGCCTCAGGAATAGCTAAGACTACATGCATGTACCTCCATGCCCAGCCCCTGTTACTCTTAATTATTGTCATATAACCACCCATAATGTCCCTTCTCACTTTCTGAATTATTGCTCTCCCCATGCTGTGGCCTCTGAACCCGGAGAACCTGCTTTCTACAACTCTGTGTAAAGTAAAATCAACGAAGTTCTTAATGAGGATCTCCCACCTGGTTAAAATGTGCATTATCTTTGTCACATTTATTTTGCCTTCTACAGACTTCTTAGATTCCAGCCAGGTCCCAGAAAATGGTGAGGTTATTAGATGACCAAACTCTGGCTTCTGAGGGGTTAATATAGGATGATAATTGACATTCATGATGATGAGTCCCAGATGCCTACTGAATCATCATGTGTAAAATAATATTTACTGAACATGATTTAGGTTTAAAGCATTTCATGAAATTATAACCTTTGGAACTTGGTGGTTTACTTCTGAAATCTATGGCCATGTTTTGACAGATTTCAGATGAAACAAAATCTCCATTCCCAGGTCACACACAGGGACTGTATGCCATATACTCCTAGGACAGCTTGAGTTCACCCTGGAGAGGGGAGGGTTAGAAACCGAATCCTTAACAAGCCTGTCCTGCGAGACTCAAGACTGTGCATTAGGAATTACCTGGTCCCTGCCCACCTGTCCAAATGGCCTTACCTTTTGGTTCATTCCCTTTGCTCTCTGGGGCTCTGCCAACACAGGCTACTCAGGCCTACTTTCCATTCCTTTAACACTCACTTCCTCCAGAGGCCTTTGCCCAAGAGTTCCTGCTCCCTGGAATGTTCTCCTTCCCCAGGCCCCACAACCACTGCCTGGTTTCCTCCTGCTCAGCTTAATCACACTTCCTTAGGAAAGCCTAGCTGCCCTGACAGGTCAGTTCTGCCTATTACACACTCTAGTAGTTACATGTACTTCTCCTAGGAACTAATACCTGAGTTGTAATTTTTCATTTACTTGTATGTAGGACACATTACCTGGAGAATCGTAGGTGCTCAATAAATATTTTGTTCACTGAATGGAAGGGAGGGAGCAAGGGCACTTCCGCCAGACTGATCTCCTCATTGTGGTTAACATCAAGGTGTGCTGGGAGAGCAATTTCCAACAGCTTAACATTCACTTCATTGCTGCCAAGGCCCATGGGTCTTTCCTTTCCTTTCTAGAAAAGAGTAAAATCTACTCGATGAACATTCAGCAGCATGGTGTGAAGCTATTACTGCCACATTCTGGAAATCATTGCATTCTTCCAAGCAAAGAAATAAGAAAATCTTCCCAAACAAATGTCAGAAACTTTACCACACTGTCATACATGCTGCCTGTAACATTTGTCTTTTGTTAATTTTTTTTTTCTGGCTTTCGTCTCAAGTGTCTCTCAAGTTTTGGCAATTTCAAGTCTTCTAGTTTCCATGGAAATAGGAAACAGTGATCTTGGAGATTAAGAGCAGGGAGATATCCACTCTAATGGGGTTCTAGAGTTTTCTTCCTTTGATAATATTTTTGAATGTTGGTTTGGAGGCAGGCAACAAATCTTTATTTTTGTGCCTATAATGCATCAGGCATTGTTCTCTTCCAGGAATGCCTCCACCTCCAAACTGCTACATTAAAGATAAATACGCCCTCCCAGATGTGGGCTCTCAGGTTTATCCTTAAGTGAAATTCAAATTGTTGAGCAGAAACTATTAGCTCTGTAGAGAGAATCTTTACCTTTTCCCTCTATGGAAGGTAACTTCCCTCAAGCACTTCAGATATTTTATAGAGCTCTTCATGACACTCGGTTTACAAAGAACCATGGTATATCCATTGTTAATTTTATTTTTTTATTCTCTGTTTCACAAGGAAATAAAAATCTCTTGACTTCCACAGCAAGAAATAAACATGTAATGTTGCTTTTTTTGTTGTTCTATAATCTTCATACTTGATAGTTGCTCATATCTACAGAAAACTTGACTAGACATACCTGAAAACTTGAAAATCTGAAAAGGAAAAAAATAGTTTACTTGTCTCCTTAATAGGCAAATGTCCACGATTTTACATCCTCTCAGAATAAGTTAGTTTCTTTGAGACTTTGAACCTAGAATCTGTGTGCATGTATATAACCATGTAAGACTCAGCTTTTAACCTGTTATGTAATCTGTATTGTAATATACTACATCTCATTCTACCAGAAAGTTTGCAAGTTCCCTGAAGGACAGATATGGAAGATTATAAAATCAGCTCCTAGTTTGTCTCTGTGTGGAAGTTCAGCCTCCTGGCCTCTTCCACACTTCTTCAGGATCTGTCCTGCTGCTGAGCACCCACCTGATGGATTTCTCCCCACTGCAACCCACCCTCCTCTCCAGGACCACTTTTTCTTGCCTGTAATTCTGGCCTCAGGAATGCCCAGAGGACATCTGTACCCAAAAAGTATATTTGAACAAGACCAAGTCTCCAGAATAAAGATAATCCCAATTTACAATTCAGCCATTAGAGATTTAATTCTTTTGCACCTTCCTGAGCCCCTTTTTAAAAAGTGTGAATATCCTTTTAGGGGTTAAGATTTCAAGTCATTACCAGTGTATGCTCCCAAGGGATTCCTTAAGCTATATACCAACCTCCAGTGGAAAATTAAATTCAGGACAGGCCTTGAAGGGTGATGCTAGGAGGAAAAGGGACACTGGGGGTTGGGGAGGACCAAATGAACTTCACTAAGGAGAGTCCATGAATTGAAGAGTCCCACCATAGACCACCCCCGGCCCCAGCTCCAACACTGGCTTTAAATAACTAAAGTCAGTTTCACTGAAATGGTGGCAGATCAGAGTAGGGCCCTAGACTCAAGCCCTAGCATCCATATCCAGGTTCTGTTTTTACAGGTCTGACACAAGGTTTCACACTCTTCAATTCACGGACTCTCTTTAACATTCCCCTTTTTCTTTTTCCCCCTTGTTCCTCCTTTGCTCCTCTGGCCTAAGTTTATCTGTGTACTTGCTTGTGTGTACACGTTTTATCTGCATGTGTGAATGTCTGTGTCTGTATGCCCAGGTCTTCCTTTGTCCTGACACCAGCTTGTCTGGAAGTGGTAATCATAAAAAATTAATTCAGATTACTTGTTGGATGATTTAGATATTTTCAGCTTCATTAACAGCTAATCATGGCACAATGGATTACTCAACCAGGGTTTGAAATATGCCTTCAAGGTGGCTAGACTAACTGGAATGATCATGTAAGGGGACTTCAGCAGGGTAACATACACACACAGTGATTATGTCTTTTGTGGGAACATGCATTTGCCTACGAACTGTCTGTGCATGTTTTTGGCAGGTCCCCCTTCTTACTCTCCATTCCCTTCCCCTCCCTAGGTTCTGCCAGATCTGCCTTCAGATTCCTCATTCATGAAGCCTCCCAGAGAGGGGTGAGAGCTCTTTTAGGTCTAACTACACCCTGTGAGGAGTGTCCCAATATGCCCGTGGGTCAGACAGGCAGGCCAACTGCACCCCAACAGAGTTCAGCACCAGGCTGGGAGGTGAAAGATGTGTAGCCAGAAGTCTTGGAAAGGCGCCACTGGGGACATACCCAGGTATCAGAAAAATGCTCTCTTACCTGCAAAACAAATCAGCGTCAGTGACAGAAGTGTGACCCTGAGGCCGAAGTTGTATGTGACTTCTTCCTCCAACCACCGAAAATATTCTGGTGGGTATGGGGGTCTGGTTGGTATGGGAGAGTATGAGCACACTTGCCCGCTGCCACCCCACCATAGACAACCATCCACCCCCGCCCCACCCCAAGCTCCAACACTGGCTTTAACTAACAAAAGTCAGTTTCGCTGAAATTGACAGCAGATAGGAGTAGGGCCCTAGACTCAAGCACTTGCAGCCAAATCCAGGTTCTGTTTTTGCAAGTCTGACACAAGCCACTAACTCCTCTGGCCACACAAAGTGCTCTGTGGGTAGGAGTAGCCCTGCTTGCCCTTGACAGGGACCACTTTCAAGGGCCGGTTGGATTTGTCAGGGGTTTTCTCTTAACGTTTGTCAATGACCATTGTCAGGTGTTGCTAGGGTTGCAGGAGAAAGGTTTCACTTGATTGGCTAAGCGACCGTATTCCTTAACCAATCCAAACGCTCTGCCTGGGGGAGGGGACTTAACAAGATAGAACAATATCAAGCACAGGCAGACGCATTCCGTGTACTAATAAGGCGTCTGGAAAAATGGAATTACAGTGTACAGGAATCCCATGCCCCTCTGCAGCTCCAGCCATGGCGTGGTTGCTGTTAAAAATGTTACAGTGTAAGTTAAAGTCATTCCCATTGATTGGAGGACATCAAGATTTCAAAACAGGGAGTAGCATTTGGAAGGAGGAAGTAAAACTCCTTGCTCATTGTGTTTTACAGCCTTCCTTAGTAAAACTGCTGAATTGTAATTTAAAATATTCCACCCTTTCAAATAAATTAAGTGCAGCCCTTAAAAAACAGGAAATGAGAGAGGCGCACACGTATTGTCGACTAAACATTCACAGACCTTGTACCACAAAGCGAAGTTGAAAATCAGAGAACAGTCCTATGAATTCATTTTAGAGTGATGCCAACAAAGGTCCCCACCAAGGGAGGTGTTATGCCTCTGGCAGTGCACTCTTGGGCTGAAACCTGAATGCTAATTAGGAAACAAATGAAAGACAAATATCAGCTTGAAGGGAAATTTGGATCTTGCAAGATCATAGATATTCAGAGATTCAGATAAACCTTATGGTACTAAGAGCTATGGTAGCAATGGCTGAACCCTCCCTTCAGAAAATCTAACAGCAAGTAACCCAGATGTTTCTACTGAACTCTGGTAATAATCAAAGAAAAGCATCCCCCTATAATTCATTTCCTCTATCCAACCCTTCTGCCCATGAAGGACCCCACAGTCCAGCTAAAGAGCTTGAGCTTAGTTTCAGGCTGAAATGGTTTTTGGGGGGTTCTGCATTTTACTTTATTTACATTTTGAAGTAAATGAGAGAAAAGGATAAAAGATTTTGAGACTGAATTCTGAATAGTTCCCTCTCCCACCTCTGTTGGTATAAAAGACAATATTCATGAGCAGAAAATGATGTTTGAGGAGGGCTGGCAACAGGACTTCCCTAACAGTTGCACAGGAAGTAGAGTTTCACAGTCCTCCCCCACCACATTCGGGTACCCGCTTAATGCTGCCCACACTGCAGGCCAGTGGAACCCACCTCAATTCGACTTTGCCCTGGATCTCCGGTACCTTAGTGAAAACACCGTAATAGCAGGAATTATTATTCCAATGGGGAAGAAACTTGAAGAGTATGTTTGGTTAATTCTTTGGTTGCATGTGATGCTGAATACAGATATTTGTGCTGTTGGCAACATCTTAGGAAGTGATTTAACCCACTTGCATAGCCAGACATAATTTGTCATGTGGCCCTGTGATTTTAACCCCACTCATTTCTCCCTTATGATTACTTCCATCAGGTTTGTGTGTTAATTACTTAGGACACATCTTTATTTCAGAGGTCTCGAAGTCCTGCTTGACATTTCTAACTTAAAACCTAGACTTCTCCATTCCTGAACTTACCTGCTCTCTTCAGGAACAGATCCAGGAGGCCACAAAACTAACCACCCACCTCTAATCTTCCTACTCAAGCAGTTGGACCTGGGCTGGTGTGTTACGAAACTCACCAGTATGCTAGATCCCTTCCCAGCCTGGCAGGCACACCCACACAGCCACCAGTGAGTATTCCCTAGGGTTAGAACAGTCCAGGGCTTTGTGAATTGGTATTCTCTTCATATCTTATATTTCAACATAGCTTCCAATGAGAATCATACAGTTGGTTTTGGTTTATAAAAGTCTACTAAATCAACAAAAAACAAAAACTTGGCCGCTAATTTCAACCTGCAATCAAACAGCAGTTAATTCATTTAAGTTTCATCCCTTTCTTTTCCTAAATCAGTCTCTAATAAAGGGGGGGGGATTTTAATGATAAAAGTAGAAAACCGAAGAAGCAAAAGGCCCGAGATACCCCACAAATAAAGAAGCAGTTGCAGACCATTAATGATCACTAGGAGGAGATGGAATCACAGAAAGAGGTACTCAAGGGAGTTTGAAAGTTTGAAAGACCACATTCAGCCTGAACCCCCAAGAAAGTGTCTAAGAGAAAGTAGGGCAAAACAACAATGAAGTTAGGATGAAAAAGATGTGAGTTTAGTTTTCAAAATGTCATGTCTGTATTGAGTGTCCTTTTTGTTCGAACAAGAAACAAAGAGAGAAATCAAACAGCTTCACCGACAAGCAGAGCAGCTGGCAAAGAGACCAGGGTAAAATCTTGGGAAACCCTTCAATGCGTAGCCTAAAAACAACTCTAAAGAATCGCTATATCCCTTCAGTAGATCTCTGTTTTCCCAAGTCCTGTTTTCTTCATTTTGCCCCATGTCATAACTGACACCTGGGTCTCTCTGTGGATTTCTTTCTTTGAATGTTTTTAAAGCTTCTGGGGAGTCTATTTTTTATTCATTCATGCCATATATTAACCTATTTAAAATATGATCTCCCAATAACATATGCTTATTAAAATAATACATTTATCCTGCTCATAAGCATAAAGGCTGACTTGATTCCAGAACAAGGCCATGACCAGGTAGTTTTGCCTGTGGTGACTTCTTCCAGTCATCAAAACAGAAAGCTTCTTATTATAAAACAAAGTGAAAAGGGAGGTCTAGAGTTGGATTCATTCTCTGGGATGCTCTTGAGAGTGTAAACAGTTCACAAGGTTTTCCTCAGTTGTTCCCAGTATGTACGGACATGGATGTTTCTTTAGGCAAACACTTCTATTACAGTGACCACAGTGAAGCTTCGGATTATCTTGAGCTTCCAACACATTTTGTGAACACCATTTATTAAGATCAATGTGCTTTGTTTAGGCCACCGAGAGCAATAACCACAAAAAAATTGATATATTAGATTTAAACAAAATAAAAAACCTGTCATGAAAAGAGACCATTAAAAAACAAATAGTCAAGATATAGACTGCAAGAAATTATTTACAAAACATAAACTTGACAGAGGACTGACATCCAGGGTATATAAAGGACTCCCACTTATTAATAAAGAGAAAACTTTTGAATGGATGAAAGACACTTTACCAAAGAAGATATATAAATGACAGATAAGCACATGACAACGTGCTCAATATCTTTAGTCACTGGGAAAATGCAAATTAAAACCTGAATGAAGTATCACTACCGCCAGGATGGTTTAAAATATAAAGAATGAAAACACTAAATGTCAGCAAGGATGTGGAGCAACTGGAACTCCCATACATTGTTGATATGAATATGAAATGGCACATCAACTTTAGAAAAAGAAATAGCATTTTCTTCAAAAACTAGATATATACTAGCTGTGATCCTGCAATTACATAAGTAGGTCTTTTCCTAAGGGAAATGAAAACATATGTTCATCAAAATACTTGTATAAGAGTGTTCATAGCAGCTCTATCAGTAATAGTCAAAAACTGAATACAGCCCAGGTATCCATCAAGAAGAGAATGAATGTGCAGGGGCCCAGCACAGTGGCTCACCCCTGTAATCCCAACACTTTGGGAGGCCAGTGCAGGCAGATCACTTGGATCACTTGAAATCAGGAGTTCAAGACAAGCCTGGCCAACCAGGTGAAAACCTTGTCTCTACTAAAAATGCAAAAATTAACCAAGTGTGTTGGTGGGTGCCCGTAATCCCAGCTACTCGAGAGGCTGAGGCAAGAGAATCGCTTGAACCTGCTTGCAGTGAACTGAGATCACACCATTGCACTCCAGCCTGGGCAACAGAGTGAAGCTCCATCTAAAAAAAAAAAAAAAAAAAAGGAGAGAGAGAATAAATGTGCAAACTGTGGTTTAGTCATACAATGGATGACTCAGCAATACAAAAGAATGGGCTACCACTGTTCACACAATAACATGAACAAATCTCAAAAAATTATGCTGAGTGAAAGAAGTCTCACACAAAGAATTCAACCTATTTGACCCTTTCACATGAAATTATAGAATAGACAAAGCTAATCTGTGGTGAAAAAAATCAAAACAGTGGTTGCCTCTGGGTTTGAGAAAGGGATTAGGAACAAGGATTGACAGGAAAGATAAATGAGGGATCTTCCCAGGCGAAGAAAATGTTTTATATCTCAGTAAGGGTTTGGGCACACAGGGATATATTTGTCGAAACTCTGAAACTGGACACTTAGTGTTATACAGTTTAAAATCTGTAAATTTCATATCAAATGAAAAAAGTAAATACCAAACTGAAGTTTTAAAGTAGATATTGGTGGATGCCTACAATTTACTTTTAAACACATGAAAAAATAAGATGAATTAATGGAGGAGGAGTGTATAAATATGTGATAAAGCAAGAAGAGTCAAGTATTAATAGCAGAATCTACAACTAGATCATGGGCATATAGGCGTTCACTGTAAAATTCTTTTAATGTGGTGCATATTTGAAAATACTGATAACAAAGCACTGGGAGGAAATCTATGTGCTCTTGCGACCCATGAACCATCTTCAGGTGCTTGGTAGATCTGAATGCTCTATTTTTTAATGCTCATACTAGCAGATTATAAATAGAGAAGATGAAGGCTGGAATTGCAAAAATTTCATATCTGAATTCTTTTTCTTTTCAAATCTAGCCTTTCATTCTTTTTTATTTTAGTAGGCAAAAGAAGCCAGGAAACGGTTATTATGAGAGGAAAAGAGAGGGGAAAGATCTGTGACCCTAAAAACAACAACAACCACAAAATTCCTACTGTAAAATATTGAATATCAAGAGCAGGCACACACTCCAGACTTATAGAATGAAAAAATTAATGAAAACACCAAGACTGCATCCTCAGAACCACGGAGGAATGATAATTACAGACAGTATTTCTGGAGCAGACACATAACCTTGATTCCCAGGATACCCCCTAAAGCACTCTAATAGTACGCTATTTGTGGAAGGTTTTTCCACCTTTAATAACAGAGAAATAATGTTAGAAGGAAAGAAATCCCTTATTTAGCCACTGGAGTGTCATTATTGAGCCCCAGCTGAAGGCCTCCTTAAAAGCATCCATATGGTAAAAGAACATGTTTCCCTACGAAATCAAAACTGAGTACATCTGAGACTTTTGAACATCTTTTTCCTTGGATCTTAAAATGGATTTGTGCATATTTGTGAAAAAAAATTTTATGATGTGCTATCTTCCAAAGTGAATGGTTATTTATAATTCATAAAAGACCTGAGCACAGGAAAAATTTTCCCTTTTATTAGCCCTGTAAAGTTAGACCAGCTGATCTTTTAGTGCATATTACAGACATCAAATTCTCTGTGTGGTTGAAGTTTCTCTTTTCAAACTTAATGCAAGAGGCAATGCTACTGAATCTGCTGTTCAAAAGCTGGTGGGGTCCACATCTCTTTTGATTAAATGTTAAATAAACAAAACATCACTCTCAGAGATGGTCTCTGAAGACACAGAAGGGAAAATACTTGGAATGCTAAACATACTTTTTAAATCTTGCACAGACTTTTGTAAAATACAGCAACATATTTTCAAGTGGATTTTCATTTCTGTCTCCAGCGTTTAACCAGTCTTCGTACACAGTTGCCACATCATTTCCTTTCAGCTGCTGCAGGCTACTTGTGAGTCAGAGTACTGATATCATGAGCAGGAATGACCTGGGTGGAGGAATAGGGGCACTGGGGATTTGGATGCATGACAGGAGCCCCAATGCCAAGGGCTTCCATCCAGCTGCACCTGCGCATCCCCTGCCAGTCATCCCCCACCAGCAGTACCCCGCCAGTCATGATATCACAGAAAGTTATTTCCTTCAAGGAATCCAAGTTTCTTAGCTCACCCTGCCAGGGTCACATCCACCCTGTTTACTGGTGTGTCACATACCCACATAAGAGAGTTGCATAGAAGTTTTCGAAATCTAAGTTAAATCTAAAATAGCATGTTTTGCTTCCTTTGAAGTACCCTGCCTTTGAATATTCCAGCTGAGCCTTATAAGCTCCCTCATAAAACTATATGAAGATAGATATTTTTTCTGTATCCTGACTTTTTTTTTTTTTTTTTTTTTTT